>NC_034421.1:13036841-13116423 GCF_002078875.1 Numida meleagris | reverse complement strand
CCGGCGGCGGAGCCCCGCGGCGCTGCCCCGGGCGGCAAACTGAGCGGCGGCCTCGGCGGCCGTCCGCGCTCCCGGCCCCGAAGGATCCGACGCGGAGGAGCTCTTCGGGAGGGACCGACAACATGGCTTCCCCGCCGCACCAGCAGCTGCTGCATCACCACAGCACCGAGGTGAGCTGCGACTCCAGCGGGGACAGCAACAGCGTGACGGTGAGGATCAACCCCCGGCAGCAGCAGGGCTGCTCCTCGGCCAAGCGCTGCAAGTACAGCATCTCGTCCAGCTGCAGCTCGGGGGAGTCGGGGGGCACCCGCCGGGCGGGCGGAGGCAGCGGGCCCGGCCTGCGCCGGCAGAAGAAACTGCCGCAGCTCTTCGAGAGGGCCTCGTCCCGCTGGTGGGACCCCAAGTTCGACTCCACCAACCTGGAGGAGGCGTGCATGGAGCGCTGCTTCCCGCAGACCCAGCGCCGCTTCCGCTACGCCCTCTTCTACATCGGCGTGGCCTGCCTGCTCTGGGGCATCTACTTCGGCGTGCACATGAGGGAGAAGCAGATGGTGTTCATGGTGCCGGCCCTGTGCTTCCTCTTGGTGTGCGTGGCCTTCTTTGCCTTCACGTTCACCAAGGCCTACGCCCGCCGTTACGTGTGGACTTCGCTGACGCTCACCCTCCTGGTGTTCGCTCTGACGCTGGCCCCGCAGTTCCAGGCGCTGGATCCCCTCTCGGGGAGTGGTGACGCGTCCAACAGGACGGCCCCGGCCGCTCCCGCCGACACCTGCCTGTCGCAAGTGGGCAGCTTCTCCATGTGCGTCGAAGTGCTCCTGTTGCTCTACACGGTGATGCACTTACCCCTGTATTTAAGCTTGTTTCTGGGGCTGTCGTACTCGGTCCTCTTTGAGACCTTTGGTTATCGCTTCCGCGATGAGAACTGCTTCACGCCGCTCGGAGGCGGCGCGGTTTACTGGGAGCTGTTGAGCAAAGCCTTCCTTCACATCTGCATCCACGCCATCGGCATTCATTTATTTATCATGTCCGAAGTCAGGTCCAGAAGCACGTTCCTGAAGGTGGGGCAGTCCATCATGCATGGGAAAGACTTGGAAGTGGAAAAAGCCCTGAAAGAGAGGATGATTCACTCTGTTATGCCCAGAATAATAGCTGATGACTTAATGAAACAGGGCGATGATGAGAGCGAGAACTCCGTCAAACGTCATTCCACCTCGAGCCCCAAGAACAGGAAGAAGAAGCCCTCCATCCAGAAAACCCCCATCATATTCCGCCCTTTCAAAATGCAGCAGATAGAGCAAGTGAGCATCCTGTTCGCGGACATCGTTGGCTTCACGAAGATGAGCGCCAATAAATCTGCCCACGCGCTGGTGGGGCTCCTCAACGACCTCTTTGGGCGCTTCGACCGCCTGTGCGAGGACACTAAATGCGAGAAGATCAGCACGCTGGGGGACTGCTACTACTGCGTGGCCGGCTGCCCGGAGCCGCGGGCGGACCACGCTTACTGCTGCATCGAGATGGGTTTGGGCATGATCAAAGCCATCGAGCAGTTTTGCCAGGAGAAAAAAGAAATGGTCAACATGAGGGTCGGCGTCCACACCGGGACGGTGCTGTGCGGCATCCTGGGAATGAGGAGGTTCAAGTTCGACGTGTGGTCCAACGACGTCAACTTGGCCAATCTGATGGAGCAGCTGGGGGTGGCTGGGAAAGTCCATATTTCGGAAGCTACAGCGAAATATTTGGACGACCGTTACGAAATGGAGGATGGCAAGGTGACGGAGCGGGTCGGTCAGAGCGTGGTGGCTGACCAGTTAAAAGGTACGTGCTGTTGTTTTGTACTCGGGGCTTATTTTTCCTTTTACGAGGGAATCTATTTTCCCCAGTGCGTGCTTTGTGCTTGTTGACTCGCAGATCGAACGCGCTGTGCACGTATCTCGGCGTGCTGGTGATCAGCAGTGCCGGGGGAGTTTCGCAGCGAAAGACGTCGTGGGGATGTGCGTGAAAGAGCTCACGCCTCTTTCTGGGGGGTACTCAAAGCACTCTTTGACTTCAAGACTCCTTAAAACTGCTCGTGAGCGTGTAGCGTCGTAGGGAGGAGAAGGTGAACGCGCTTGCTGTCTGCAAGAGGTTTTTGTTGTGCTGTTGTGTCACCCTTTAATGCAGTAAACAAACTTGTTAATTGACTTCATGTGCCATACATAGAGCATATGTGTTTGGTGAAATTATGTGTATCTGTGAAAAGTTTTTTTGGCACCGAAAGAGTTGGGACTGCGGAGGCACTTGGGAAAGCTGACAGCTGGATTCGCAGAACGGAGCGAGCGCTGTGAATTTGGCAGTTTGATAGCGAGCTGTTACGGTTCGGAGTGACGCTGGAAAAAGTTACTGGGGTGGCTCAGTGCGCTGGCAGATGCTGTGCTGTCTGCAGCTCCGAATGAAACTGCAAATTTGCAATTTGGACAAGAAGCTGGGGGATCAGTTGGCTCCCCGTACGGATGGGATAAGCGGTTGATAATCACTTTTCTGCAGAGCCTTCGCTTTCCAGTGAAGCCCTGCACTGGCTCCCAGCAGAGCTGGCGGCACAGAGCCGTGCACGCTGGTCCGGCTCCCTGCAAAGAGCTGCCTGCCCCTGGGGGCCTGCTGCTCTCATGGGGATGTTGGTCCCCGGTCATAGAAAAGTGAAAACTAGCAGGGAATCTGTAGCAAGCCCTTAAACGGAGCGTGAGTTTGTTTGTTCTGTTTATAGATGTACTCGCTTCTATAGGGAAAGCGTGGAAAATGGAGTGGAAGGAACCAAAGGAGTTGCAGGAGAGCGTTGTGGTGGGGGAAGGAGAGGTTTGGGGCTGTGAATACGGGACGAGGCCAAAGTGTCTGCAGAAAGGTCAGCAAATGAGGACGGGCAGAACGCCGGCAGCGCGCTCGCCTAGCAGGTGCTGCTTGGGATGTGACACAAAGACTTATTTTGGGGAGCGAGCTGTCTGCGCGCATACGGCACCAGGGCTGAAATGAGGCTCATGGGAAGGAGAAACATCCACACCAATGCTGGTGGCTGGGAGCCACAGAGCCGCAGCAGATGTGCGTCCTGGGGCTGAGCTTTCTGTTTGGCTTCTGGAAATACAAACGGAGTTGAGTTCTTTGAAATCGGCTGACGCCGATGTATACGTGTGGAAGCGTACTTTGGAGGAAAAAAAAGGATCAGCTGTGATCTCTCCATTAGCCTCAGCTGAATTTTGCCTCTCTGGTGAAAATCAACAGCATCAGCAACAGATTTCTCTACGAGTTGTAGAGAAACAGCCCTGTGGTGTTTAAATGCTCCTTTTCCTCCTTCCACCTGACTTTATGGCTAGATGCAGTGAAACGCTGGGCTGTGGCAGCAAGTGAAATTAAGTGTTTTTGCTAAATTTATAACTGTGCTCAGTGTCACTCATCAGAGTGACGTGAATGGACTCGTGGAGTCTGATGGTACTGCTCTGAAATACTTGTATGCATTTGTCCATGTTTTCTAGGAGACCATGGGAGCACCGTGTAGAGCAGTGGTACCCCGTTCCAGGAGTGCTTTTTCTTGATCTTTCTCAGATTTGTGTTCTTGGTTGGGTTTCTTGCGAGGAGGCTGCTGTCCCTGCGGCGTGCTGGTGCAGGTTGGGCAGCTCCATTGCCTTGCTGTTTTCCCTGAGCGCTAGTTGATAGCAGGAACAGAGCAGAGGAAGTTTGTTGTGGTTGTTAATTATGTCATGTGTCTTATTCTTTTCAAGTATCAAAGTGCTGCGGAGATAACAGGCATAAGCTTTATTTCCCTACCAGCACTTCTCTTCTCAGCTTCCTTTCAACCTTTGGTATCTTAATGATATCCTATTTTTTACGTCGTGTGCCTGGCAAATTATCTCTTAATTGCCAGTGCTGCCGTTGCTGCTGGCTGAACCTAAGCCAGCATTGCCAAGCCAGCTCTTCCTCAGCAGAATGGGGCGCTGAGGGCTCAGGGCTTGTGCCCATGTGAGCACTGCCCCGGGTTTGGGGATGTGGTACAGTGGTGACAGAGATGTGCCCTGAGTCGTGCTCCTGCTGCTCTGCCTGTGTTTGGGACATAACTCAGTGTCTCTTTCCTCATGTTGCTTTGAGGGTCACTGGAGCTTTTAGGATGGAAATATGTTTTCTTCCTTTGGCTGATAAATGATAGGATTCCGTGCCTCCTTATTGCAAGCAGCAGGGCTTCTCGACCCACCATCCCTGCAAGGACAGGGAGCCACTGACGGCCTTGCAGTGCTTTCCCATTTCTGTCTGCTCTTGCTGTGAGATTGCTAAGCCCTTCTGCCCACACAGCACCTCATCCCCATGGAGGTGGGGGGGAAACAGGGGAGCAGCGTTGCTGTGATATTTTCTATAGGTAAACCCTGAAGTCCAGTTCGTGTCTTTTGCCCTGGCATTTGAGACAGTTTGCATTTTCTGTTTTCTAGCTAAGCTTCCCAGCAAATAAATTTATTGAGGGCTATGAGAGATCAAGCAAGAGTCACATAATACATGAGATGATGACATTAACGTATCCCTTCTGGGCTCCTCCGTGGAGTCAGAGATCTCCTTTCAGGATATAAAAAGTCCTGCTTATGGAAATGTTGTTGTCGTGCTCTTTGTTGTTCTCATTTCTTCTTGTCTGTTTGCATTTCTCCCTCTTGTTGCTCAGGAGGTCACGCTCGCTGTTTGCCAGCCAGCCAGCCGCATTCCCAGAAATACCAGGGTCACCAGCGTCTGGTTTTGAGTGCTCAAAACACGTAAGCATCTTGGGGAAGAATGCTTGCTCTGTTTACAGAGCGTAGAGCGACAGAACCATGGTTTCTTTTGGAACATGTGTATGTGTGGCATTAGCCTGGTACAAGTCATTGTCATCAAAGTTCCCCCAAAAACTGGTGGCTGTTGGCTGCTAGGCACCTGCTTGCCCAGGCTGTCTCAAGAACGTGTTGCTGAGCAGCCAGCTTATCGTTTTTACACCATCTGAGCTATTCACTGCTGTTATTGAGGCAGGAGTTTGTAGAATCATCACAGAATCATAGAATGGTTTGGGTTGGAAGGGACCTTTAAGATCACCTAGTTCCAACCCCCCTGCTACAGGCAGGGACACCTCCCTCCAGCCCGGGTTGCTCACAGCCCCATCCAGCCTGGCCTGGAATGCTTCCAGGGAGGGGGCATCCACAGCCTCGCTGGGCAGCCTGCTCCAGTTCACGATCTCGTTGTCAAGTGTGAGTCTGAAAACAAAATATCATACCCAGGTTGACTTCTCTTCTGTATTTTATAAATGGAAAGCGCTCAGGGATGGATAGTTGAAACTAGAGGTAATTTGCATGAAAGCGCCGTGCCAGGAAAAAATAAGTTCCACTTTGATTTAACATTTTGATGCGATCTGTAATTTTACAGTGTAATAGTGAAAGGAAAAGAGAGAAGCCATGAATGAATTTGCTTAACCTGGTTCGTGTCTGGGTCTTCGGTTGGTAAGGATAGGTTTTGTGTTTACAAACAAAAGAGCTTCCAGTGGCAACCTAGTGGTGGTTGAATTTCCCCAGAATGTGGCCTGATATAATGAAGGAGCTTTTTCTGAAAGTAAACGTGATTGCTTTTATTTGTGTATTAGTGCTCACCAGCTTTAATGCCAGGCGGAGAGATGCAGGAAGATGAATCTCTCAAAGTGTTCAGAGGTTTGCTGGGTGGCTCTTGACTTTAACCAAGACCAAGTAGAACAGTGCCTCTGTCTGAGAGGACTCACCCTGCAGCTTGTTTGTTATTTTGGGGAGGCTCATCTGTTGGCTGTTGAGGCTCTGAGTTCTGATCACTGATTTCCTACTGCAGGCAGTGAAAAGCCATGTGTAAGTCCAGTCCTCGCACGGGACTGGCTCTGTAATGGTGTCTGCAGAGGCTTTCTTCTCTGTTTCTTTCTTTGGCTGCCCAAAATATCATTGTTGAAATGCAGACCGGTGCCCTGCAGCTAGCAAGTCTGAACTCCCTTCTATTTACTCCATTCAGTCTTCAGAGGTGTGCGAGGGACTATTCAGATGGAAGAGAACTTTCTATTCTTTAAGCGAAACCCTTCATATTGTGGGTTATCAGGGGGAAAGATTGATGGAAAAGACAAAACACAGTGAAAGACACATAATTTATGTTCGTCTCCTGTCATGACGGTTGCATGATTTGAATAGATTGTTTAAAACTCCTTTTTTTTTAATCAGTTATTTCACAGTACGTGCTTCGCTTTTCCCTCTGGCAGGTGGAGGATGTAGGAGCTTCTTTCCACCACTTCAAAGCACCACTTTCATTGGGATTTCATTGCACTGCAAGTTGCTGTAGACTGTGAATTCAGTGAATTAAAACTGTTTTCCCTGCTGTGCAGTGTGTGGCTGTCTCACTCTC
The DNA here is from genome assembly GCF_002078875.1 of Numida meleagris. Lineage (NCBI taxonomy): Eukaryota > Metazoa > Chordata > Aves > Galliformes > Numididae > Numida > Numida meleagris. The sequence goes on along the minus strand of NC_034421.1, from coordinate 13,110,039 downwards.
GATCCCGAATCACGAGTGCCTCCATCCCTGCTGGCTCTGTAAGGAGAGACAGCGACTCCTGCTTCCGTTGCAGCTGACACTTGAAAATTCCCCGCTATTTTTAGACGATTTTTGATCTCACTCCTGTCCTTCAAAAAGAAGGAAAAAAAAAAAAATCCCAACCTTTAAATGTTTAACTTCCAGCGGGAGCTGCTGTTGTGAAGAAGCCAGCTCGTCGCCGCTGCCGCATTAATGCCTTGTAATGGACTCTACCTACCTGTGTGTTACTGTTGGACGGCCCTGCAGGACTGGGTTGGAGCTTGCCTTAAAGCTGTGCAGGTTGTACAAGTGCAGCTGCTTGCTGTGGAGCTGCTGAGCCAAGAGTCTCTGTGCTGCCCTTCAACCCAGGCTGGCGTTGCTGAATGCATTTTCTCTTTCCTTCTTTCCAGAAATGTTTTAGCTTAGTGTGCTCCATCTCCCGGTACATGGCTGCAGGGAGAGATAGGTTTGTCAGTTCCAAGATGTTCCCGATGCTTTCCTTCAGCTAGCATCCCTCGGGTTCAGAGTGCCCCTCACAGTTGCTTGAAAACTTCTGGGTTTGTATTTGCTCCAGTAACTTAGGTGGGAATTCTTTGCAAACCATATCAACACTCATAAATATGTGCTGCAAGGCTTTATTTCAGCAGCAGCGCTTCCTGTTCCTTGTGTTGCCCTGCTGAAGCTGTTGTCTTCAACCACTACTGAAGCTGTTGTCTTCAGTTTGCTTGATACATTTGGAGGTCACATTATGGTCACAAAATAGCACTGTTGATGAGAAAAATCCCCTAAATTGGAGCAGGGAAGAGGAACTAGCAGGGCAGTCAAGTCCAATAGCGTGGTAATGGGATCTTATGTTTGCAGAACCAAAAAAGGAGGAGAGAAGGAAAGGAAAACCAGTTAATAATCAATACCATCTGTAGTGGAAATGCTAAGTCAGGGCTTGAAGCAGTGATGGAGCACCTGGTGGGAAGGCAGGGCCAGCCCAGGGGAGCTCAGGTGCATGCAATGTATCTGAGTGACCAGAAGGGGTGGAGCCAGGATCCAGCCCTCATGTAAGGGTTGGCAGTGGAGGTGAGGGGATCTCGATGGAGATCCCAACTAACCTGAGGCCTTCCATGGGTAAGCAGTTTCTTTCCTTTGTTTCTGTGTCTGCAACTGGTGCATTTGGGCTTATCCTTCCTTGCTGCACCCTGGGACTTTGCTACCCCACTGCTTTCCATTATGCTATTGATATTTACAACTGTTGGTATGTCTGACAAGGAAGAATGGTGATGGTTTGGTTGGCTGCTTAACAGCACAATAAGCAAGAAGAAGTCAGTGATTGTAACAAGAGATTCCTTGAAATGCTGATTTAACCTATAGGAAATGTAGGAAGACTTCTGATATTGGATGCCTAATTATTTACATTCCTTAGATAAACAAGGATATTTCAAACAGAAATGGATGTTATGTTATTTTAATGTGCAGCGTTGATGTTTAATGCTTATAGCTAAGATGTGAAATATAATCAGCTTTTCTCTGTATCATATTAGGTATGTTTCCAAAAGAGTTCCCTGATAGCTTTTACATAGCTATTCCTGAGTCCAGTTCCTGCAGTTATTTATTTAAACTCCTGTTTAATGGACACGTGAGCTCTGTCCCATGAGGTACGAGGCATCTCTATCCTCTGACCGACTTGGATGGGAGTGAAACAGGTAGATCTCCTGGAAGCGCTGTGCCATGGCTGGCGTTACGGACAGGATGTCACGAGGAAATGCTGCTGCAAGGGCATGATTGCAGAGAGACCAAGCGTGCTGTTAGCTCTGGATTTCCGCTGTTTGGACAACAGGAGCTGAGCAGGAGGGGGAGTGCTTCTAGGAAGTCAGTGCTTGGGCCGCACCAGCAGGAGCGGCCACAGCTTCCAGGAGGGGGGACCTCGCCGAGGGACATTCAGCTAGCAGCTCTCAGGCCTTGGCCTGGGACTTTGGTGGCCTTTCCCATCTATCTCCAGATTTTAAAACTTGGTTCTTACTTAATAGCATTATGTAAAAGGCTTTGACTTGTTTGGCTTTCAGTCTTCTTCTTGGGACTAACGTCACTCCTGCGATACGTTATGAAACAGATTTTATCGCGTGCGTACATGTAAGATACTAATGAGACCATATGAATAATATTTAATGTTTTACTTGCTGCTTGGCACCCACTGGAAAGCAGAGAGCTTTCTTAAAAATACCGCACGAGGATGAGAAAATGTATTAATAGTTGTTTCATAATCCCAATAAAGCATTTAAGAGAAGCACACGCCACGCCTCACCCCTGTTTCTGGAACCCGTAGCGATCGCTAATTGAATTTTTCTGCTGAGGATGTGAAGCGAACGTGTACGTCTTGGGTTATGAAACATCGCAGTGCTGGAATCTGCCGTGGGTACGGAGCTGTGAACAGAAGGTCTCGAGTCACTGCTGAAGTCACGTGCTCCTACCTCTGCGGGAAGCTTTGCTCACGCTTTGGTATTTGAGGGTAGCTTTTCCCAAAGGAGTTCAAAAATCTTTGTTATGTGAAAAGGCTGTGGGCTGTTGCTGGCGTATATATGGATGGCATTTTGCTGTGCGCTTCCAAAGGGTGTTTCTTGCACGAGAGTTGTCCTTGCAGCCTGGTGTTTGTGAAAATATTCTAACCTCGCTCCTGGGTCCTTCCGAAGGCTGTAAGGAGGTTTGGGTGCCCGTAGCCACAGCGCTTTCCAGAAGTCACGGTGGAAATCCTTGTCTGAAGAACTATTTTGTTACGCAGGGGAGGCTTCCCTTCTGCAGTTTACTGTCTGAAAACCTTGAAGTCTAATTCCACAGGCTGCATGTGGCCTCCAAACCAAAGCAAACAGGAACGTGTCATCTTGAAATCCCGCCGGTTGAAATGATGATGCAAAATGCATCCGTCTTTTTTACTTCTTTTCATGAAAGAGCAACAATGACCAAAACGCAACATTCAGCTTAGGTCCTCACATGAACGCGTGGACATGTTAGCATATGTACGTTGGCTTGCCAGGAATCTCTCCAGTTTTGGTTTCAGTTTCTCTGTTAACTTGGCCCCCAATCACTTTTCTTCTCCTGCCGTGAGGTTTTATGTTGCTGCATGTCATTGCAGGTATAAGCATTGTCCCTGTCGTCCACCTCCACAGTCGGATTTTCAGTGTGCTTCCTGGGAGCTGTCTGTCTTCTGAAGAAAAACACGAGCAATGTTTTGTTTGGGGTTTTTCAATATATTCCCTGTTCTGTGTGTTAGTAAGGTTGGTTTTTCTTTGTTCGTCTGTTTTGTAACAGAGGGATAGAAAAGGCTGTACAAATGCCATCCTTTTTGTGGTAGGTGGGTATTTTTATTTTTTTGAAGAGAAGCTTTTTGTTGTTGAGATTTCCTTTAAGAAAAGCCTGGATTAAGCAAATAGCCTTTGAACTTCATGGCTAGGTCTCCTCCACCCTGCTGAGCTCGGAGTTTGGCTGTCAGTGTAGGTCTGTGGAGATGATGCCTTGAAATTTCTGACCTGGTTGGGACCTTGTAGAGATCTCCTGTGCTCAGAATGTCAGTGTCATGGGAGATGTCTCCATATCTGAGGTTTCAAGAGGTGGCAGAGTTGGAAATTGTTTTAAAATATAGAAGTAAGGTTTCTCAGGTTAGGATACAGGCAGTGGTGCCCCATCCCTGCAGACAGCCAAGGTCAGGCCGGGTGGGCTCTGAGCACTGATGGAGCTGGGGGTGTCCTTGTTCATGTATGGGAGTGGGACCAGGTGGCCGTGGGGGTCGCTTCCGACTCAAGCCATTCTATGAATATCAGCTATACACAGCTATGCAGAAGGTAGAGCTGTAAGTTTGAGTGAGCTGGGGCTGCAGCAGAGGCCATGCTGTGCTGGGTTTTGCTGGTGGCGCGTTGTTTCTGACCCCTTTGCAGAAAGGGATCTGGTAATTCTCTCTCTGCGCTGCTCTCCTTATTGGGAGAGGGGGTGGTGATCTTTACTGCACTGTGTATATTGAAGAAAAACCCTTCCAGCCCCCTTTCTTTCAAGAAAGCTTGAAATAAATGTCTCAATGTATATATAATGTGGATACTTTTATAGCTGAACCATAACAAACAGAGGATGAAATGTTACTGTAATATTCCCTCCTTTCTCTGGTCTGGGGATACAAATTAGCTGCAGAAGCAGAGTGCTTGACCTGGGAGGACTGCTGTGCAGTGGGTTGCTGCTGGGAATGGGAGGAGATGCCCCGATGGGACTGGGGCACAGGCTTGCTTTGGGAGCTGTCTGGAGGCTCTGCATGCTTCCTTCACCATCTGCAGCTTTGCAGCCCAGCCCTGGAAAACAGCTGCCAGCTCTCCGTTGCAGTGGGTTAGTCTCTGATGTGCCCGCTCAATAATCTGCCTGCGGAGGGATGCCAGCTCTCATTGAACCCCAGCTGTGACTGCAGCCAGGGGTTGGTTGTGCTCTGTGCAGCTCCTGCCTGCTCCGATAAAGCTGCCGCAGCACTTTGCTTCAGTGCCCCGGTCCATTGCTGTGCCACTTGTTGATGGGAGGCTGGCCAGACGTAACCCAAAAGCGTCACAGTGAAATGCCACATGCCCAAACTGCAATTCCTGCCGTGCGTTCTGCACTGCAGCTCTCACAGCAGGTTCAAATCCCATCAGCCCCCATCCCAAATGCATTTGGGGCAGAGGAGACCACGTGCCAGGCAGGAGCTCGGGGCCTGGCCGGGAGCTGTGCAGGCAGCGGGCTGTGTGCTGTGCCCTGTTCTGCCTGCCCCTTGCTGTGGTCGCAGCGATGTCCAGCTTTTTCCGCAGCACTCTGCTTGGCACTCAGCTCTGCGCTCACGGTGGGAACCCAGTGTTCCACCTCTGGAAGGGAGAAGTTGCTGTCAGTGCTGTTTTCCAGCACTTTTTTTTTTCCTTTAATACAAAACAGATAATGATTTATCCCTCCTACTGCAGCGTTACAGCAGTTCTGGAAAGGAGAGGGCTTTTAAGTGACATTTATTTGGGAGGAAGGAAGTGATTCTTTAATGGCCTAACATTTTCTGCTGCGTTTGGGGCGATTCACGACATTTCCTGGAACAGAACTGAGCGTTTTGGATGCTGGGGACAGAAAGAGCAAACGGCAGCAGCACAGCCGAGATGCTTTCTGCTGCTCTTTCAGCAGCCTCTCCCCAAGGTACATTCTGAGACCTTTAAAACTTGGCATAGCCTCTGCTTGCCCCGTGCGTGGAGGGATGGATTGGGTCAGTCCATTTACCCAGCTTGTGTTTAGCTGTTTTGGATACAGGTTCTGCTCAGTGTGGGGTTGCTGCTGCTCCTGCTGTGTCCAGGTGCTGGGGGCCCTCCTGGGAGCAGTGCCCTTCTGGGTGCCCTGTTACCCCCTGCCTGGCTTTGGCATTGCATTTGGGAGGAGTTTTCCCAGGGAGCTGCTGCTCACTGTGTGCTCTGGGGAAGGACCCCGCTCCAGTCTTTCACCTCCCCCCCACCTGACAGCTGTTGGAAGGAGTTATTTTCAGGCTGGAACGTGGACCTTGGAGGAGCACCAGGCTCCTTTGTAAACAAACCCAGCAGTTCCCTCCTACTGAAAATGACTGTGTACTTTTATTTACAACTTATTGCAGCCGATCTGATGGGACTGCTGTAGTTTATTTCCCTCTTTTTATGTTCTTTCGTGTTCTTTACTATTTTTTGCTAATAATTGAAAAGCATAAACAGCCAGGGGGTTGGGAAGGGACTCAGTGGTGTGAGCCCTAACAGCATCTCAGCGCCCTTTGCTGATGGGAGATACGTTGTGACATGGAGAAGGCAGGATTTTTGGATGTTAGCATTATAATTGTTTCTTGCTATAGAAGTAAGAGCACTATTACTTTCAACCAATTTCTCACATACTTCACAAGGCCCCATAGCACCCTGGCAGCTTCTCTGAAAATATTGCAGTTTGTTTAGATAAATGCTCACTGTTTGTTTGCTTTGTTCTCCTGCAACTGAAGATAAGCCCCGTAGGCATTATAGCAGCAAAATATTTTAACGGGCCGGAAGCTTCGAAGGGGAAATAGTTATTCCTAAATTTTCTTTTGTATCAGTAATTACCCGTTAGATTTTATCTTTGGGGATGGGATGCGGAGGAGTGAGGAGCTCTGTGCCATAGGTGATAGGGGGTGATGGGATGGGGAGGAGCTGGGAGCTGACATCTGCACGCAGCCAACCAAGACTGCTTTGGGGGGGGTTCTTGGTTAGTCCTCAATGTCATAGGTTTTTGTTAGTGACGTGATAAAAGTGGAGGTGCTTTGTGTGCAAAGCCCTGAAACCCAGGAGCAGGGAAAGCAGTCCTCTCTGACCTTATGCCAATGTTGGTGTTGAGGAATGTTCTCAAATATTTTCTCTTCTCATTTTTATTTTATTCTTATCTGGTATAGGCTTGCTTATTGATAAGCAGATAAGTATGTAAGTGCTCAAAGCGTAGAGTAAGAGAATAAACTTGATTGAGACAAAGTTGGCAAGTGGTGGAAACTGTGTGTAGGAGAGTGTTCTCCAGGGTTGACGAGCTTAAGGATTTTGCTGGCCATAGGTTAGATGTAATGCCTTTCAGCTGTGAGGCTGAACATCAGTTACCTGAGTTACTGTCATGTTGGCCATTCTTTCATTGCAGGGAAATAAATAAAAATAGCTTAAAAAAACCACTTGATTAGTTTTTGGTTCTCTTCAATTTTCTCATGAAGTTACACAAGGGCACATTTCATACTTAGAGGCTGCAGTGTGTGTTTGCATGCAGTTTCCTCAGTATGCATATTTTTGAATTTGGAACTTGGGTCTTTGGTTTTGTTCCATCTCTAATGTAGCAGTGCTGCATCTAATTATTTAAATTTCTATTGTAAGCTCTGTTGCCCTTGTGACAGTTCAGTGCAATAGAAAATGTTTCAAGTCCTGAACTTACCTAGGCTGTCCCTGACGCTTCAGTTGTGAATCTGTGGGAGCTCTGCCCCTACTGCACTTGGGTCTACCTGCAGGTTGTGAACACCCAAGTTTCTAACTCGCTTGGGAGGAAAAAGTTAACTCTAATTGCATTTTGCTCACTTCACTGGTGCTGTTTCACTGGAAAGCAAGCTGTGCTGGGTGTGTTGCAGCCCTGACTCCTTGGGCATTGTCTAGCAGTTGCTGCTGCTCACTTGCACTCTTTGGTTGGTTTTTTTCTCCTTTGCCCCCTCTCCTCTCATTAATGTAACTTCTTTTCAGGTTAAATTAAGGAAACAAAAGGGAAAATGCATGCATGCAAGAGGCGGATTCTTCTAACAAATGCTTCGTGACCAGAGGTGCTGCTTGAAGCTTGCCTCCTTGCAGAACTTGTGCTATTTGTTCCAGAGACAGTGGGCACCATGGGTGAGATGCAGGTGTGTGAGCTTTGTGCTGTTGATGGGATGCAGGTGGTGCTCACATGGCTGCCTGGATTTTGGCCTCCTCTCTCTATGTAGGTTAGGATTGGGGGATTACTTCTGCTTTCTGATTGCCAGTTGGAAAAAGTGTTTTAGCTTTAATAAAATCTTAGAAACTATTTCCTTGCCTGCCTCCAGCATCTTCACTTTCCCCGTGCCTCTTCCTTTCCTTCCAGCCTTTCCTTCCAGGTTTCCGCTCTGAGGCTGGAGATGGAAGGCACAGAAAGGGCCAGTGCAGTGCCTGGGGTGGCTGGAGGAGCGAGTGAGGTAATGGGAGCAGGCAGCTGAAAGGGGAATGGAAGCTGTGCAGCAGAGTCTGCAGAGTCTTGCAGTGCCACAGTTACTCCATGCTTCAGGATGGGAGACCTGAGGAAAGAGCTGGAAGTTTGATTGGAAAGGGTCATGGTGATCCTTTTGATTTTATGTGGAAGATGATCTGGAGCACTGTACAATCTGCATTTTGGTGGATTGGCAATGGATCTCAAGGTTCTTCATTCTCTAAAATCTACTTTAGCTGGTTTTAATAGCAGGAAAATTTAAAGATGTGATTCTCAATGGCAGAAGAAGCAGTGAGGATAACTGTTCCTTTTTGGGAAGGAGCCTGGTTCCGTTTTGTTCAGAGGCACCCAGAGACCTTTTCCAGCCTAGCAGATTTGTTTCCCTTCTAGACTGAGGAGATCTACAGTAAGCATAACAAAAAGGAAGTAGTGGGATACCCAGCCTGGAGCATCTCTTCTGCACTTTGCAGTAAGCGAGGAATGGGAAAGGAAGAGCAGGAATGGCAGTGGGCATCCCCATCATCTGCCAGGGCCTCAAGGCTGTGCCTGCACCCACAATGGCTGCCAGCTCTGGGACTGCAAAAGGAAACAATTTTGTGTTGAAATATGGCTGCAAAGCAGGGTGCTTTCTGGGAAGAATGTCCAGTAACTGCCAGTACAGCCCTGGGATGTGGTATGGTTAGAAGTACAAACATTTCCTTGCCCTAACCAGGGTCATCCTCTCCAGGGCTGTAGGGCAGTGGGGTGGGATGCAAGCCAGCTCATGGGTGGGCACTGTGCAGCGCTGTAAGGCCCAGGCAGAGGTTGAAAGTTCAAAATAGTTCTGGTTTCTTTAAATACTCTCTTACTTTATCATGGGGAAGGGAGCAAACAAGTCTATTATTTAAAAAAAAAAAAGTTTCATCTTTGCAGTAGAAATCTATTTTAGATAAGAAGTAGCAAAGATTTTTTACCTCATCGTTTACTTTGAGTTGTTTTACAGTAAGGCGATTGCCTTATTGCTGAGAGAATTTTAAGTACACATAAGCTCTTTAAATGATGCAAGAAAGCGATCTGTTGGCATATAATGCAAACTGAGTGAGTGGAAAAGTAAATATTTAAGGCTGACATATTGAAGTATAAATAGTGGTCACTGTGTGTAATGTCTTAATTGTAAAAATATTTCTCGAGCCCTGCTGGTAGGCACCGTGGCCTGTCCGAGGGCAGCGTTCTGAGCAGCTGCGTTGATATTTTGGGAAGCCCAGGATGGCTGCCATCTGCTGTGCCAGCGCTGGGCATGCAGCCCTGAGGCCTAGGGAGCGAATGAGGAGCTGGTTGGCCCTGCAAGCATGTCCCTGCCCTGTGTTGGGCATGGGGCTGGCTGGCTGGCTGATCCCAGGAAGGAAGATGGTTCCTCAGATGGCAGCGTTGAGTCAGTGGAGGGCCTGGAGTGGGGCTGTGGGGTCTGTTGCCCTCTGGGGGCTGGGCTGCCTGCCCTGTGCTGGGAGCTGGTATTGCTGGTCTTGGGCATCCCACTAGGCCCCGGCTTGGCTCTCCTGGCTCTTTGAAAGCAGGTCTTTGGTGCTCGTGCTCTGCAGGGTCAGGATTTTGCACCTGGAGGACCTTGCCACCTGCTGTGGGCCTAGCGCAGAGCTTGCACCTGCTCCGCCATTTTGTGGGCTGAAGGTGGCCATAGTGTGATGGCTGGTGTGCCAGCGGGTGGGGGTGTCACGGGATGCAGGGGGGACATGAACTAGGCGATGGACACGGGCTGTGCCTCCGCGTGGGTCCCTGGTGGTGCTGTGGCCATGTAGCAGTTGCACTGCTTGCAGCTGAAGTCTGGCCCAGGTGGAGCCAACCTGACATTTGAACTTCATGCTTAGCATGCTTCATTTTAGAAGTGATGTTATGGGGAGGTGTCCCTCTGTTGAACGGTTATCCTGGTCACAGGTAACACTTGTCGGATTCCAGTGATGGTCATGGCTAAGTCTGCTCTGGAAAGTTCATTTTATAGGTAAAAAATTGTTGGCTGAAAGTTCTGTAGAAGGGAACAGTGTGAGAGGCCTTCTTGCTAAATTTCAGCTTTTCCAGCTTGTAAAAGATGGATTTTTGAAATGCAGAAGTTTGGTCCTGAGTTGCTGTGCAGAAGAGGAAGGTGCCAGAGCTGTGGGAGCCTCTCCATGCCCTGCTGAGCTCAGCACCCACAGCAGGATCAGAGGGAAAGCTGCTCCAGGGTCCTCTTAGTCATTGCTCAAAGGCATACAGGGAAACCTGCTGTACATTCAGCAATAAGGGCTTGCCACACCTGTGGTCAGGATGGTGTTTTTTGGTATTATCCTAATATAAATAATGTATTTAGTGGATTCTTATCTTATATGTTAGTTTCTAGCTGACTTCTAATATGTTAGTTTCTAACTCACATATAAATATACATTAATGTCTAAATGTAGCTAACATTAATATATATTGATGTATGAAGTGCAATACTATAGATAATACAATCTACGATACATACAATTATAATGGATAATGCACTTTATATAATTACATAATAATGCTAATGCCTGAAAGCCTTAATGAAAATCAAGAACATTCTCTGTAATGCTCTTCAAGCATTAAAAAGAAAAAGCCCTCTATCCCTGTGAAATGAACTTTATTTAAAGAAGATAGATGTAGCAGAGGTACAGATCATCCCCCTCAGTTATGGTACTCTTTTTCTCCTAATTTAATCACTTTCGCAGGCTGCTTGTTTTCAATGTTTTGAACTACTTGTGCACTTCAGTGCATGTGGCTGCATGGAAAAGGAACTTTCAAACTCACGTGGATAGCTGTGGTACATGGGGTATCCCATTTTACGTCTTATTGCAGTAATCAGAAATTCATTAGAAATGTTATTCTGGAAGGTTAGGTGTAGTGGAAATGCTAAGTCAGGGCTTGAAGCAGTGATGGAGCACCTGGTGGGAAGGCAGGGCCAGCCCAGGGGAGCTCAGGTGCACGCAATGTATCTGAATGACTGGAAGGGGTGGAGCAAGGATCCACCTCTTCCCAGACCTCATGTAAGGTTTGGCAGTGGAGGTGAGGGGATCTTGCTGGAGATCCCTGCCTACCTGTGGCCTTCCACGGGTAAGCAGACTTTTTCCATTGTTTCTGTGTCCACAGCTGCTGCATTTGGGCTTATCCTTGCTTGCTGCAGCCTAGGACTTTGCTACCCTGCTATCATTGCTGTGCTTCCATTGCATTATGGCATTACAGTGGGTATTGTATGGTGAGGTCTTTGCAGGTACTTGCATGGTGCTCATCTCTATTCTTCCTCTTGCCAGACAAATGAGATTTGTTTGTCTGTAGCAGTGAGCATCCTCCAGATGTGTGAGTGGGAGAATGCTGCGTGTAGTACAAACGTGACTTGCTCATGCTGATGGCTCCATGGCTGTGTCTCTGTCCATTGCCTCTGAGTATGGCTTAATATCTTGTATCATTGTCAGAGTGAGTTTATCACGATAGCACTTCCTTTCTAAAATACCAGGCTAGCGTATTGTTAGAGCAAGCGCTAAGGAGGCAGGATGATGGATAACAAAGCAGGGCGTGCTGCTGTTCTGGCACGAGCAGTGAATAGATGCTGCCCTGAGCGCAGAGCTCCCAGCGCCGGCGTGCTCCCCGTGCAGGAGGCACCGCTTCATCTCTGTGAGTAATTTGTACCTCTGTCTGCAGCAGCGTTAGCTCAGTACGCGTGATTTGAAAGCTTTAATACCAACAGGTTTTACAGGTTGCGTGTAGGTAATTCTTATCCTGCAACGATAGCTTAAGAAAAAGCTTCATTCTTGTATTCCCCCAGCAATGCCATGCGCTCATTTACAACGCGGTTGCCTTCAGTCTGAATCTTAATTTTGTGCGCGTGTCACTTAACAGCAGATGCTCTGTGGAGTAGATCCCTATAATTAGATTTGGCATGTGCTCTCATGATAGGTGAAATAGTTTGCTCCCAGAACAAATATTTTCTGCAGCCCGTACTTACAGTGATGGTAAACAATGGGCCGTGTGGCCCAGCGCTCCCAGCTGAGCGTGAGCTGCGGCTCTTGGAACAGGTACCCTTGTGATTCAAAAATACCGAGTCCTTTCCAATGGCATTTTTTTGTTGTTGTTTTAATACTCCAAAAAAGGGAATGATCAAAGTGCAGTCTGTTCTTTCCTGCCCTTCTAGATATACAAAACAGCTGCAAAGCACAATCAGCTATTGTAGTGATATGTGCCCGAGGTCTATAAATAGACGTAAAGCTTCAGCCTGAACTGTGCTGCTGAGAGGCCAGGGGATTTTTGCCTGGGGTTACTGAACATTCCCTCGCTTGTTTGTGGTTTAGAACCGTAATTTCCTAGGCTGCTATATTCCAATTAAACCCGAATTCAGAAAGACTTTGCCACGGAGGCTTTACACAATTTCATTGTTTGCAGTTTTCTCAATCCCTGATGGTTTTCAACCTCTTTGTTTGTAACACACACGGATTTTGCAAATTTCTAAAGGAAAACGAGTGAAATACAGGAACTACCATTTAACCAAAGGAATATCGCACCCTTAGAGGGAAGCTTCTGGAGATATGCATGGAGAGTGGGAATCTGAATGCTGTTTCATTGAGTTGAGGACTGGGCACTCCTTCAACCTGGAAGTGTGCGTGGTAGTGGAGATACAAACTTCGTGTTCTCTTGAACTGGAAAGCAGGCAGCTGCTTCAAGTACACTCTGCCTGTCTGTGAAAGAGAGCAGTGAAATCTGCATGGCAGCTTCAGAGCTGTGAGAGCTGTTCCCAGGTTTTTTAATTTTTATTCATCGTGTTAACTGATGTTGGAACGGTTGCTGAGAATATGAGAGCTGGGGACTTCTGAGACAGCGCGAGAAAAAGGCGTGCATTTGGCAGAAGGAAGGTGCTGGGGATAACTTGGGGCTTGTGCAGCCAAGATGTGGCTGAAGCTGCTTCAGAGAGAGGTGAACAGGTCTCAGCTGCTCACCGGTTCCCGTGTGCTCTGCTCCCCAAAAACCTGCTGCTTCGCGTGGCATTGCAGCAACGCCAGCACCGAGCGATGTTAGTTGTACTGCCCTGCTTTAAATTACCATGGAGGGAGTGATGGAAATCACTACTTGAGCATGTAAAATTGCAGCTTTGCAGGTGTAACCTTTGTGCTTTGTATCAGATGAACCAGGTCATCTCAAGTCTATGTTCTTTCAGTGGCAGGAGTTGAAATCCAGCTCGTCACTGCTTATCAGGCATGGTTGGGAAGGACTTGCTCCATGCAGGCCACTGGCTGAAGGTGTTCCACAAAGCCTTCAGTGCATACTTATAATTTCAATGTAGACGGTCTGCATTTTGCATTGAAGTATGAGCCAGGAGGCAGAGTGTGGTGACAATGAGCAGTGTTGTTTCTGAAGCCAGCGGTAACTCCTCAAAGGAAACAGGTGGAAACTGGAACTGGAGATGTTTTATGGCGTGCAGGCATGCAGTGCATATTGCAGCACTCCATCCCATGGAAGATGGGATGTCTATGAGGTCCCTGTGCTGAATTGCGGCGGTGGTTGCGGAGCGGGGCTAGGCTGTGGTTTTGGTCAGTCTGTGATTTACCTGAACTGAAGAAGTTCCTCTGTTGAGCTGACCTGCTGTGACCTGTCTTTGTACGATCAGGGCACGAAGAGGGCTTTTTAAATAGAATATGATGAAAACTTGGAAAATTCCCTCCTCTCTACGTCTTTTGCTGTATGCACGAAATCTAACCCAAGCCAGCACACAGCATATCTTCAAGACTAAGAGAGCTTCTTCTATAATTCCCCACATGGCAGCTGTTTGGCTTCACAGAATAGCGCAGGTCACAAGCAGCCTCTGGAGCTCCTGTCCCCAGCCCTGATCTGAGGGGTCTGCTTGGAGCTGCTGCTGCTGCCCTGCCTGGCTGCCTTGGGAATATCTCTGAGGATGGAGATCCCACAGCCTCCCTGATCCCTCTTTTTTTAGTGCATCGGGCAAAAATAGACCCAGATGTACTTTAGTAGAACCCAGTGTCTTTATTTATTTGCTTTGAGAGCAGCCGCTATTCTGTGTTGTCCTGAGACCAGGTTTTTTTTTCCCATCGGATTGTGTTTGGTTCCTGGTGCTGCTCTGCCCCTCTGAGCCCCTGGAGCACCCACTGCCTGCAGCCCAGCCCAGCTGTCATGCTGCTGCTTGCACCCTTCCCTGTTTGAGTTGGCACACGTTTGCCTGAACTTGCTGTACCCTCCAGGAGATAAAGTGGCAGTCTGAAAGCAACGCAGCCTTCCCACCGAAAGATATTTTTTTTCCAGGCTTCTGTGCTTGCTGTTTTTTTTTTTTTTGCCTCCTGGGGAAAGCACAGCTCCTCTGGGGATGTGCATTGTGCAGCCCCAGCTGAAAGACAAATGCTGTGCCTGGGTGCTGATGGTAGAGCAAGTTTGAAATAATCCATTTCCCTTTAAAGCAAACCACTTCTTAAGCTTTTGACATAAAAGATGAAAAACACACCTCTGTTCAAAACCAGAGCTTGCTCCTTAAGATTCTGACAGCTTTATAGATTTTTAAAAAGACTGCACATGCTTCATATGAGAAATTCTATAACCCTATGTGATCTCCGCATTCTATATATCCTTCAGATTCTCCAAACAGGGCATCCAGTTGTTGTGTAGTGTCTTTGGTAGGTGGCTGGGACTCAGTGGAGCCCTCCAGTAACTATTAGGAAAGTATTTCCTTTCTCAGCTATACGTTTATGTGCTCTTGTTCCAGTTTCCCAAGTGAACTCTGGTGTGAAATTCCAGTGGCCTGGGTCGATGAGAAATTAAAACATCCTTTTTTGGACCCAGCAGCTAATTGGGAAAAAAGGCATTGAATTACGGGTTAGCACAAGAAGTTTTTTTCAGGTTGGGTTATGTGCTCTGCAGGAGGATAATGCTCCTCATTCTGCAGTCTCATGTTCTGAGAGATGTGGTTGGAGGTCTCATAGCCCAGGGAGGTGTCTCCAGGGGAGGAACCTGCTGACCACACACCAGCATGTGGGGCTCTGCCTGCCCCATGGGCAGCGTGGTGCTGGGAGCTCGGCAATCAGCTTCTGACATTGCAAGCTGCATGGTACAAATGGGTTTTCCTTGCCCAGTTTGCCATGACTTTGGATTTTGCTGCCCAGAAGGTGGTTGTTAGATAAGCTCCAGTGGAAAACTGCTGTATTAGCAATGCATACCTAGATGCTCTGATTTAGGGTTCTGATTTTCCTGGTGTTTCTAAGGTATCCTATGATGAGGAAGTCTCTCTCCCCTGTGTGCTGCCCATGGCAATGACGTGCCCTCCTGTGTATTAAAAACAATCTCTTTTCTCAAGGTATTTGTCTAATTTTAGCTTTCTAATGATTAAACAAGTTTAACAAAGCTTGTTAGATTCAATAATTTGGGAAGAGACTCATTACTTCAACAAAGTTCTTCCGTGTTGCTGGTTCTTCGTGTTTCTGGCTAAGAATGAAGGATGTGTGAGGGCAGTAGATGGGAAGAAGCGCAGCCAGAAGTCTCTCCAGGAGGAGGGAAGTGCCCATAAATGGGGAGATCTCCCTGCAGGCAAAAACAAGGGGAAAGCTGAGACACAGACCTGTGTGGTTGAGGTGTTGATGCTGAGGATGGGGGATATACCTGGATATCCTCGTCCTGGGTAACCTGCACGCTAACCTGGAGGCTGTGTGCACTCTCTTTAAAAATCACTGTCTGATACTGGTGCCTTTATTGTCACTCGGTCAGTTCTTCCATTTCAGATTCCTGGAAGGAAGACGTGGATAATGAAAGGAGATTTTAATGCCATTGGTTTTTCTGTTTTGAAACTTCCCATGCATCTCTGAGTTTTGCAGCTGCCTTGTGATATTCCAGATACGCAGCTGCTTCTGAAACAAGAGATCAGGCTCCTTAGCTTGGGAAGGTGCTGAAAAAGTGCCAGCGCTTGGTTCTGCAATGCTCCCTCAGCATAAAATAGAGTATGCAAATGTGAAGGCAACAAAAAGCATATTCCCTTTCTCGTTCAAGCAAGCTCATAGTGTTTCTTAGATTAGATAACAAGCAATTCTTTTTTTTTTTTCCCCAAAGTTATCAGTTTAACAAAAAAATGCTTTTTAAGATGAGTAAGCTAAAAACCACCGTGATTCATCACGTTTCTTAGAAACCCCGATCCCTAGCCCCAGGGAAGGAGTAATCCCACAGAATGCCTCATTCTTCATTGAGGAATTTTGTTTTTGAATGCCTGGGTTGCAGCAGCGCTGGGGAGATGCTCAGCCTCCCTTGACCTTCTGTGGGCATTGCTTTCCTGTTTGTAGGTGTTGTGTACGCTCCTGTGCTTTCACCTGAGTTTTTAGTTTGGGTGGTTTTTAGCTCCTATCACAGATATGGTGACAATTGAAAATGCAGTTTCATATGAAGCTTGTTCTGGAGACCTGTAATGTGATCTTCTCCCTGTGTCCCTTGCACCTTACGTTGAGGTGATGCTGAAGCCTCCATAAAAACCCCATTG
Organism: Numida meleagris; assembly: GCF_002078875.1. NCBI lineage: Eukaryota > Metazoa > Chordata > Aves > Galliformes > Numididae > Numida > Numida meleagris. The sequence continues at coordinate 13,093,817 of NC_034421.1, read as the reverse complement.
CAGAGAGGAGGGATTTCAGCTGCAGGTACAGCACAGCACAGGCATCAGCTGCCAAAACCAAGCTTGGGGGCTGATGCACCCATTCCCAACATCTAACAAAATCACATCAAAATATCTGAATGTACTAAGTGCAGTCATTTGAATCTTGAAACAAGCTGACCTTGCAAAATAAGGATAAGAACATGCTTGAGTGCTGGGAGGCCAACGGTAGTGTCGAAGAACCTGCTCAGGAGTTGTATGTATTGCTTATTGAAGGGACTTTGCTTTGCCCATAAATGATTCCTGAATTTCACTGTGGAGCGGAAGAGGTCTGGTTATGCTTACTTTTACTGTAATGAATCCCTAAATATGTTTCTATCTTTGCAAAATATGAAGCATTCAGCACGTCCTGAAGCTTGTCTTGTCACCGGTTTGTATCAGGTGGCTCAGGGTGCTTAGCTCCTAGCGTGCAGCGTAACCAGCGTTATTTGTGCAGTGTTTTTTGCAGATCAGAGCTGGAGACTGGATCTTTATTTTGAGGAGGATGTTGTTTGGATCTCTTAGTTAAGGAGGGGCAGTGAGCTGCTGGAAAAGCCGGAGCCCTGTGCTTGGGAGACACAACACTCACTATCTGGCAGCAGTAGCTTCTCAGCAGCAGCTCTCGAATGATTCTGTCCATTGTGCTGGGAAGGCTTGGAATGCTCCATTGGAGTGTGCAGTTAAGCTGAGAACACAGCCGTGTGGTGGTGTGTGCTTACATGGTGGCTGCGCTCATTTCTTCCCCACCTTACCTGCGTTTGCAATAACAATGTATAGGAGCTGCACAAAGTACCTCCTGCAGCACTGCTATTTGCGTTTTGTTTTTCAGTACTGAATTAGTAACCATTTAAAACCCTGGACCGTGTGTAAACAAGCGGTGCACAAGCTATTCATAACAGCTCACCTTGTATCACAAAAGCCTGCTTGTATTGCACAAGGCACAGCACAGGGCGTGGGACTGTGCCATGCCTGCACCCTGCAGTGCACCATCGCTTCCACCGCGCTGCTCCCTTGCAGCCCACCTGCATGGGAGCCCTGAGGGCAGCAGGGTTCCTGCAGCAGGCAGCCCTGCAGGGTGCTGACACTGCTGCCTGCTGCAGCATCCTGTTCCCAGCAGCATGCCTGCAGCACCTGGCTGAGATTGTCCTGTGTGGAAAAAGATGGGCTTATCTGTGATATGCAAACTTATTTCTTTGGATTTAATCCCCTCAGGACGCTTTTTCTATCTTCCTGAGGCTGACTTAGGATAATCAAGTTAACGAACCTTTTCTCAGCTTTATTTCGGTGAATGCACTTTGGTTAAGGTTCACACCATGTTCTCGTTGTCCAAAGGATGTTTCTGTGTTGTTCTTTCAGGTGAATGCTTGAGGGCATCTTCCTAGAGACACCGAGCAGGAGCAGATGGGTGGGAGGCAGTGCTCACTGTGCCTAGGGTTCTGCAGTGCCTTTCCCGCTGCAGTTACTGCTGCTGCTTTCTGCAGAGGGAAGATGTGGCATGGTGTACCTGTGGGTATCCAGTACTGATGTGAGGGGACTCTTCTTACCCCTAACCGATGGATATTTGGGAACTTTAAAGTTAGAGCTCTCCTATTTGTGGTCACAAGATCCCCGAGATGATCTATTTTTATGACCTAAGCAAAAACGTTGGAGCTTGCTGTGTGCTTTCAATACTGTTCGATCTGTTGCTTGGAAAAAGCAATGATTAGAGAACTGCTGATGACAGTATTGCATCTATTTGTTTTTTTTTCCTTTACCTTCTAAATGTCAGGCTGAAAAAGTGGCCCGTGCAGAGCCCTCCAGCCCCTGGCAGGTTTGCTTGCCCTTCTGATTTGGTTTCGGTGTGTGGGGTGAGTGCATGGCAGCCAGCCTACCCACATGCTGTGCTGCAGGGGGAATCCACTGCTTGCTTGTGGCCCTGTCAGCACACAGAGACTGCAGCCGTGCGACAACAGAGGCTTCTCAAACCTTATTTGCTGCACGATCTTGTCTGGATTCTATTAAAACTCTGTTAGGACCAGGAGCCACAATAGCTCACTCCGTTACCAAGTGCCTGTGCGGGCTCGGTTGCATCACACTATTGTTTCCTATTGGAGTCCTTCTGTGCATTATGCACGCTTGCTTTGTTTCATTTCTAAAATACCCATCACAAGGATAGGTGAAATTTCTAGTCCCGTGTGAAGTTTTCCAGGGTGGTATTGCTGATGAACTCCTCGCTGCTTTCTGTCAGGCCATGCCGTTTTGGTTTAAAAGAAATCAGTTCCCATCCCCGAGCACCCTAGAGTTGCCCAAACTTTTGCTGGGGTCCCTTCTCTGCCCGCCCCAGGCTGTGCCTCTGGTGCTCGAGTAGAAGGGAGTGCAGGGAGCCCACCTCCAGGCTGTCCTGCTGGCTGCTGTGCCGTTCCTGTGGCATAGCTGCTGGCAGCGATTGCATGTAGGTACAGGAATGCTTATAACACCGGGCTGTTATGTAGGAACTGCTGGGGCTCGGAGCGTGCTCCTACCTTTGGTACCTTGAGCGTCAGCCTGGAGTTCAGGTTGGCTGCTGCCTTAGTCATGTGTTACTGAACCTTGGGGTACTCTCTTAGAAAAAACGCCTTTGCACACTAAGTATGGAACAGGAAGAAAATGTCTTTTTATTAATGAGTCCTCCTCATTTTTCCTAAAGAAAGTGTTGCGGTGTGCAGGAGAGGCGTGTTGTGCCTCTAAATTCCATTCCCATCCACTTCCCTTGGTGCAGCCCCGTTGAGCACTGGGCTGTCCCTAGAATTCTTTAGCTATATTTTCAGAAAACATGCTGTGTGTTAGGAATACTGTAATTTTTGAGGGCATTTCATCCTCCCAGAGGAGTCAGGCTCCTGTGTGCATGGTTGGCTCTTGCTCTGGGCTGCTGGGCTCCAAAATGGCATCGTTGCTCACCGTGCTCGTTCCTTCCCACAGGGAAGGAATTACCTGCAACACATTCATAAGCAGACTGGGCCCTTGGATTCTTGCACAGAGCACCCGCTTCCCAGACAGGGCTGCCAAATCCCCAGGCTGCCTTTTGATCCAAACCTGTACTTCCTTCCCATAAGCATAGCAGGCAGCGTGCTGGGTGGGTAAACCAGCTGGAAGCGAGGTGGACGGGCTCTCACTGCCCACCCACAGTTGGTAGAACGATGTCAGCAGACCAGCGGAGCAGCAAGCAAACAAGGGCAGCCCTACAGCCCTCAGCACTGATCAGTCCTGCTTGCCATCCAATCTCCCATTTTGGCAGTCCAGTTTATAAACGCATTTCTAAATACATTTGTGAGCTGGTTGGTGGGCTGCAGCCTCCTGCCTGCGGCACAGCTCCGGATGCGTGCTCTGGGTTCAGGTATGGGGCTCCCACTTACAGCTGGCAGATGTCAAGTACCAGGACTGCACATGTGTTGTTGATCAGCATTTTCCAAGCCCGCTGCTGTCTGTTAGCTGATCAAAAGTAAGCGTTCTGCTAAACAAAGGCATAAGGAAAAGAGTGGTTTTCCATAACACAGAAGATGCCTCTGGTTCCTCTGTCTCTTTCCAATTCTTCTAGGGTTATGTAGATAGGTTTGGGTTTTTGTTTTCTGGGAGTTTCTTTTGTATTACCAGCCTGAAAAGTTCTGTTTCTTATTATCATTGTTTCTGCTTTCCAGAGGCCTAAGATAACAAGTTGGCTCATAAATTCCATTCTAATTTTAGCCACAGGAAATGTTGCTCCATACATTCAGCGTGCTGTTCCAGGTAGGCTGGTTTGTTAGAGCCCAGGCGTCGGAGCTGCGTGTGTTGCAGCAGGAGACGTGTCCCATGGGGTTTGTAGGGGGACCCGCTGCAGCCTCACAGCTTCCCTAAATTCAGGCTGTACCTATAGGTCTTTATGTGCCTGGATTCCTAAAACCCCAAATCCAAAGTGACTCCAGTAGGTTGAGCTGCAGAAATATCATGGGCACATGGTGTTTCTGCTCTCACACCTTGGGAAGTTCAGCTGGCTGGAAGATGTTCTGCAGGGATATCCCAAGCCCTGGGATCGTACAATTTGTATTTGCCAGATGCTGCTGCCCAGCTAAGGATGGCCCTCGGAGCTGCTTCTCGCTTTGTTTCAGCACACACAAATGCTTGAATCATGAAATTACTGGAATCTTCAAGGAGGAGAACTCTCAGAAGTTCGTGCTTAAACGTAACAATCTGTTGGCAAACGAAGAGTGCAAAATAGGGGATAAAACCAATTGTCGCCGCAGCAGTAGCAGCCGTGATGTTCACTTGAAGTTGCGCGTTCCTTGGCACCGCGCTGGGTCCTGCGCTGAAGTTGCCTGGTTGTCTCACTGCGGAGGAGCTTGGATGCTCCACAGGAGGTGAAGGCTTCATCCATTGGTTCTTCCTGCTGAGCAGGATCTGATCAGCAGCTCCTTTGGGGTCCTGTGGCTGCCAGCAGTAATAGTTGCAGTCAATATTTGATTTTAGGAAGCATTAAATTGTATGGTAATGTACTTTATGATACAAGGAAACAACAGTGTAGTTCTCGGTTCCCTTTCTCTGCAGTGGCAGGCACTGGATGGCAGCTCTTTCACTCCCAGATTTCAGGCCAGGTAAGGAGATCGTGTCTTTGAAGGGTGTAGAGAAAACTTTGCATTGCGTTTTATCAAAAAGTGAAAGCAAGAAATGATTGATGGCGAAGAAGCATAACCCAAAAGTGAGTGAGCACGGACCAGTTCGGGAAGAAAGGAGCAAAAGCTGCCCCCGAAATGCACAGCTTTCTGTATGAGCTGCTAGATGCGTGTATCAGTTGTACCAAATGAGCTGTTAAAGGACTGAGATTGCAGCCCTGTGGTCGCTGCAGGCTGGGGCAGCTCTGCAGATCCAGCTGTGGATAATGCACAAGCAGGGGGCTGTGGAAACAGAGCTGCTCAATTAATTATTCTGTGAACTTACGCTCACTTAGTAATTATTTGGAAAGAAATATGATTAAATGATTCAAGCACATAGATCCTTAAGGGAAATTAATGGAAAGATGAATAATGAAAGAATCGTTAATATAAAGCCTCTTGGCAAAAGGGAGGGGGCATGGCTGGCGTGACAGGGTTTGTTGCTCTGCTGAAGGGAATGTCCCATTCTCACAGGACAGGGCTGCTGGGGGCTGTTCTGCACAGGAAGGTCCCTGCTCACCGCACGCTGGTTCTGGTGGTGCACCAGGAAGGTGAAGTGGTTCAGGGGGAGGAACTGAGAATGGGACTGTGTTTTTTTGTTAAAGGAAGCAGTGAGACGATGAGCGAGATATTGCCGTGATTTTTGGTGCCACTTCAGACTCAGTGCTGTAAAGGGTTTTGGAAGCGTTTGAAGTTCAGTAGGGTGGAGAGAGAGCACCTTTGCACCTTCAGAAGACAGGTGAAGGAAGCAGCTTGTGCCATTCCAAGACAAGCAGTGGGGCTCATTTGGGGCAGAAAATACCCAAATCAGGTGTGTGCTGGGGTTTTCACTGTACCCCCAGCCAGCTGTAGGACTTCCCTGCAGGGGCGAGCCGGCTCCCAGCCCCACTTCCAGGAGCCATCTCTGGGTGCAGCCTGCACGCGTTGGCCACCAGGCAGCTTGGTTTGGGCTCTTCTCAGCATTTACTTGGAATAAATCTAGGAGAAGGGGATCACTATCAAATGGAGACTGGCAGGAGGGGAAGGCAGCACGAGCTTTATCTTACTATGTGGCAGAACCAACATCTTGTAGCTCTTTCCTCATCGCAGTGTCTTGAGACGTTGTGCAGTAGCACACCCAAAGCTTGCACCACTTGCTGCATTTCAAGTGAAATAGCAGCTCCTTTGCTGGCTTCTTCTTTTCATAGTGTTGAGTTACCTCTCTGGCTTCAGCCTGCTGCATGGTCCTGGGAACGCTCTTCCCTCTGCCCACTGTTTGCATGGGAGATGACTGTGTGGCTGTATTAGCCCACTGTGCATGTAATACATGTTACTTACATCAGTACAGTTCAGCTGAATTTAAAATTTTTGTTAAATGCCAAAGCATTTCAGACTGAACAGGAGCTCCTTTGTGAAGAGTCACCAAATTGCAAGCAGCACTGAAGCACACACAGTTTTCCTATCATGGAGAGGATTCAATAACCAAGTACTAGGTAGGCAGTGGTAGTAAGCTTCCATAAAGTGTGAGGCTGCTCTTCCAAGTGAGGCTGGTTACAGCAGCACAACATCCTTTTTGCTTTTTCCTGGGCACAGAGCTTGAACAGGAGGCAATTTTACCTTTATGCCTCGCATTGACAAAATAATTCTCTGCGGTGCATGAAGACAGAAGAAAACCATGGGAAAAACAGCAAAGAAAATACACCTGCAACACAGAAAAAAACAAGGAATAGTAGCAGTGGTAAAAGAATCATCTTGCTTTAGGGTAGCTTTTAAAAATAGGAGTAGAAAGCTTAATGCTCTAGGTTGTACTCCGGGGTGTGTGTGAGGCCTGAGGCAGCCAGCATGGGGGACCAGCTGCCCCTGGGAGCCCACAGCCCTAGAGGGGATGCAGAGGGCCCTGAGCACCAGCGCGTGGGTGCCAGTTCTTACATGGACTGGGCTGGAGGTGCTGGGGATTACACAGAGGAGCTGAAAAACTCCTATCAGTGTGTCTAACTTGTTTTTATTGGAAAGCTTGCAGACAAAGTGCTGTCTGTGTTACGTGTCACGGGTGGAAAAAATGTTTATAGAATCTCTCTAAAGAAAGTTTTAAGAGAATGACCTTTATTATAACGTCAGCTGCTGTTGGAACAGAAAGCTGCTGCCTTCCAAGGCCTGGAGCTCCCTTGTGTTTGCTTCCAGGTTTCATCCCGTGGAAGGAGGCAGCTGAATGCAGTTAGTCGTCAGGAGAGCCTTGTGTGTGAGTGGGAGCAGGGGACAGCCATCCCAAAATGGGCAGTGTGTGGGGATCATTTGCTGAGCCCGATGCAGAGCCAGCAACCATGGTGTCACTGACCTTTCCCATGCCAGACAATGAGCGTTCAGCTTTGGGATGGCGTGGGGCATCAGCCTGCACCCCAACCCAGGGGCACTGCCCTTCATCAGCCTGCACCCCAACCCGGGGCACTGCTCTCAGAGCTGATGCCTTCCACATCACCAGAGCATGGCAGCACCCATCCATACTGAGAGGGAGATTTCCCATATGATGGCAACAAAACTGACCTGTTTCAGTGCAGGCAGAGGTGTGATTAGCAGCCCCTTAATTTTTGTGCCTAGACAAGGGAAAGAAAATCAGGAATATTCTGAACAAAACTCAGATCCTTGTCTTTTGAGCAGGTTTTTGGTACAGACCAGCCTGGTACAGCACGGTGTTTACCAGTCTGGCCTTTAATAAGGGATCTGGCTTCCAATTATGCTTCAGCTCATGCAACAGTTGCAAAGCGTGCGTGTGGGCGTGAGAGATTGAGTTTGTTCTTTAGAAATGTGAAGTCTGCTCTGACTATGAAAACCCGTCAGAATTGCTAACACTTGAACGCCATTTCCTTTTCCAAGCACGAAGGGAGCTTCGCCACATCTCTGCAAGAAATGGAGAGCGCGCGGGGAGGAACGCATGCTGCTTTGCAGAAGTACAATGCCAGTCCAGACCTGGCTGAAAAACAGGCTGTAAATCCTTTCCAAAAGTAAAGAGTTAACGTCTCAGCTCAAATTACAACTTGGAAGGCGATGCCTAAAGCCTAAGCTCTTTTTTCCAAAGTGTCTGAGTGCAAATGGAATAAAGCAAGCACATGTCAGGCATGGCTGCTGCCGTGGGTCCCAGTCTCTCGGATCTGGGGCGGCAGATGTTGGGCAATCCTGGTTGCCTCTGCTTCGCACAGAATGTCTCTGCCTTCCCGGTGCCTGTTCCCTCATGCTCCTCCTGCGCTGTTCCTGGGCCTCGATCGTGCTTTGCTAGCTGCTGTATTTCCTATCTGAGAAGTCCCAAGAAGTGTTATTTTCGTCTTCGTGCAGTTCTCACTGTTTATATCTTTTCTCTAGGTTTGAAGACCTATCTGATCTCCGGTCAGAAGGTGAAGGAACCCCACTGCAGCTGTTCGCAAGCCTTGCTTCCCAGCTTGGAGGCTGGGGATGGAGCCAGGATGCAGGCAGCACCCTCGGCCGAGAACACCGCTGACTCCACAAAGGCTCCCAAACACATGGAAAAGCCAAAGGTGAGTGCTTGCTTCAGAGCAAGGCAGCAGGGAGCTCAGACTGCGCCCTGAGAGATGTGTGGATGGAGAAACCTCACCAGTTTGCTTACGCGTTGCTTGCTCTGTTTGTATACGTGCATATATTATACATATGTTTACACATACAAGACTTAGCTTCAGGAGGAAAAAAAAAAGGTAAAATAAAATGCTTAGCCAATTGACAAGCAGTCTTGAAAGTAAGGTGGGCATTTCTTAAAAGTGTTTTCAGGTAAATGATTTCCTTAACTGAGAGGTCAGGGCTGCTTCTTCAGTGGTCTTGGTTTTATGGAGAAAAAAATCTATGCTGCATGCAGCTCCCATAGCTATAGCATTTGTGATTTTCTATTTGCTGCCCTCTGCTTCTGCCTTTCCTTTATAAGGTGTGCTGTGAACCTGGGAACTTTTCCATACGAGCCTGCAGCTGACATAGCCACTGAAAGATAAAGATAATAAGGATTGTTTGTGCGATAGGAGAAAATGTTCTGAAGGCTGTGTTATCTGCTTGCTCTAGGAAGCTGTATAAGGAACGGAGGGCAATGATTTGTATGGATGCAGCTTAGGGAAACGATGGCATTTTGTTATGTTCTCACCTCTCACGAGAACTCTTGACAAGGAAATCTGTGAAACAATGTGTATTGCTTGGAAGCTTTGCTGTTACTCTCAGTCTTCCCAAACAACAGATGCCTGTTCTCTGTTTGTTTGTGCGGAATCCCTGGTGCTGGGTTGCTGAGTTGGGCAGTAAAGCCAGGCCGTCTGCAGGTCGCTGTCCTTAGGCATTAGTGAATGGACAGTCCCGGGAGGACCTCACTGAGGCAGGTTTGGTATTCAGCTGACAGAGCTGCTGGCAGGTGACTTCCTTGCAACTGCATCTGGGTCAGGAGATCGCAGACTGTGCTTGCGTTTAATTCTGGAGTAAAATCACTTGATCACGAGTGTGACAAGCTGGAAGGCTGGTCCAAAGGTATGGTCCAAAGCTAAATGAGCTCCTGACAGAGCAGACCAGGCCTGTGTAGATACAGAAGGCAGCTGTGGCCATCTTTGTGTGTAGCCAAAGTACAGGCTGTATGTGGTTTGACTGGTCCCAGGTTGTTGGTGATACGCTTCTACTCCCACATAAGAATGGAGTGGGACATAAGCATCCTTCAGGCAACAGCTTGCCAACTGTCTCTTGAAAGCTACAAGCAAAAAAAGGTCAGGAAAATGCATCATGGAGCATTCAGTGGTTGGCTGTACAGGTGAGTCTCTGTGCTGCGAGGTACGTGGCTGTGCAGAGCTCCCATGTGGCAGTAACAGGTAGGAACTGAGGTGCTTCTGGAATGGAAGGAATTGGGACAGCCCCAAGTACATGTTGCTGAGATGCTCATCCATGAAGCAGGGGAGAAAGAGGAAAGATTAAATGCAGCTGTAAGACTGAAAGTGCCGTTTGGGGAGAAAAGAAGTGTGCTGTGTTAACATCAGACAGCAAAGCAAGCTTTGATCAGAGGGCAGAGAAACTGCAGCAGGGTTCAGTGCTGAGCTGCCTGCAGCTGGGACCTGCTAGGGTTTGTTATGTATTAACTTGTGGTGCTTGTTCAAATGACCCAAGTCCAAGACGTGATCTGGTGGTAAGGATCAGCTTGCCCTCTGGTTTGTGTTTTCTAAAACAGGGAGGACTTAGTCTGCAGAAGGACGAGTAACGGGGGCACTGCTGTTCCTGAGCAGCAGCGTGCTGTGCTGGGACGTGCTGCTGGCTCTCGCTTTGGTTGCTGCTCGTCACCTCTCTGCCTTGTTCTGGCCTGGGACGTCCTGCCTGGGTGTTAATTGCTGTTTGAGTGCTGATGCTGGTCTTCTGCAGTGCAAAAGTGCAAACATGGCGATCCAGATAAGCGAAGGAGAGGCTCAAATGGGCTGTTCAAGAGGGAAAATTGCTTCAGAAGAGCATCTAGGACAAGTGCCAGCTCAGTCTGAGCCTTCTCAGATACCCTTTGCACCATTGTGCTGCTACTGCAGCGAATCTGTGCTTATAGGCACGTGGCTCTGTTCACCACCACGAGCTCTGGGGGTGTTACAGTGATTTCACAGGTGGCCAGACAACCTCGAAAGCAGTGGGCCCCATCCCCCAAAGTACATTGGTGCTGGCATGAATTTTGAATGAACTAGAATGTGGCTTCCCCTATGGTTTGATAAGCGTCCGTATAACACATGCCACAAAACGTGTCAGAACATGGTAACGTAGTGATGAAGCAATCACATGAGTGATAATAATAAATCATTATTATTCGTTACGTGTAATATGTACAATATATATTTATATATAAAAACGTGTAAAATTCACAGAGAACTGTGCCATTTAATTACAGTTCGCTTGCGGTTTTTGAGAAGGAGTGGGTTTCTTTTTTACAGTGTTTTTCCTTTGAAGCCTGCAGCCTTCTGGTAGGGGCTGGAGAGAGAATTTGCAGAAGAATCACGATAATTTGCAGAAGAATCATGACTTACACGCCAACTGTTTTAAATACAAAGCTGTAAACAGTGTCAGTGTGGGAGGAGATGACTCCAACTCTGCAAAAGAGACTAAGAAGGAGGGGCAAAATTACAGGCAAGCTGAAGTATTTCTGTTTCAAAGGGAGTAAGTGGCCATATTGGATGAGAAGGATGACTTTCACATTTGGGCTCGAACGGGTGTTCTATTGGACAAGCTCTGTTCAGGAAGGTCAGGAAGGAGAATGCAACAGTAATTGATCCATGACAGGAATTGTATTTCTTCCTCTCCTCTACTGTGTCTGCATTTAACTTGATTGCAGATCTCATGGCAGTATGGATATCAATGGAAGGAGAGTTTGGGGACATGCAGTGGGTACATAATTAAAACGGTGAGGAAAGATGCTGGAAATGGAAGTCTTTATTAGGAGCTGGTTTTTGCTAACAATGAAAATGGTAGCTAATAATGAACGTTTTGCTAATAATGAGAACACCGTAACTTGCATAATCGTTTTTGATATCAGTTTATTTTCCCTGTCGTACATTGTGAAATCCCATACTTGACTGGGAATCATAGGCTGTTAGTGTGAAAACAAAGTGCTTTTGCTCATCTTGCTGTTTGCTGAAAGCGCATTACTGAATTATTCATCGTGACTGGGCCACATCCGCACCGGGCTCAAGTCAGCGTCTGCAGCAGAGAATGGAGCTAAAGATGTTGGCTTGGACACATGGCTTAAGTCAGGTGACCTCCTTTCAAAAGACCAAGCTTCTTTTCTGAGATGATTGTCTTCTGGTGTAACCCCAGGAGCTAAGCTCGCAAACTGATCCTGCTGCTTTATTGCCAGCATCAAATGGGGATCACTTTCCACAGTGCGGAAAAGGCAAACCCCTGTGCTGTGAAACGGGAAGCAAACCCGAAGGGAGAAGCTGTGGTGGCTTTGGAACAGGAGCAAGGTGTACTGCAGAGGCTTGAAGCAGTCCCTCCTGAGAGGGAAGAGGATGGACAGGGCTGTTGAGTTGCCAACGGAACACTTAAGTGGGAGGTTTTATCAGGAGGTTTCTGTAGGTAACCCACCGTACAGTACAGTGTGCCAAAATCAGCATGCTGCTCTGGGGACTGGTGTATCTGCATCCATTAGTAGTCCTGTGGCAAGCCTGCTAACAAGAAACTTTCTCAAGAACGTAGGAATTGTTGACAGGGATCAGATGGAGGCTCCCTCTCGTGCAGGGCCCTGCCTGCACGTGGCAAGCATGGGAGAAAAGTTTGAAGGGCTTTGCAAGATAAGGTGTGGGCTTAATTCCTCTAAAGGTCATCCCATTTTAATCCAGTGGGATAAGTTGTTTTAAAAGCCAAACTGTAACGTTTTAGGTTGCTTCCAAAATGTGGAACCTGCAAGTTACAAGTCCTGGTGATTTTGCTTTTCTTGTTTCCTGTGATGTTTGGGCAGTGTTTGGCTTCAACAGGCAGAGCTCCGCTCCCCTGTATGAGAAAGTGTTGCCCTTGATTAATTTCAGATGTGTTGCTTTCCATTCCTCTGTGCCATTTATAATGTACCGTGGTGTTCTGTGCTTGAACGTGCTGCGTTTTGTGCTAAGTCTTCCCTCAGCTGGTCATAATGCCATTCAGATCCTTTTGCAGACACTTTGTAGGCAAGATAATTGCACTTCTGTCACTGAAGGGTGTCTCATTCTTCTTGGGGCGGTCCTTTGCCATTAAGCGGTGATTCCAGAGTATCTGCAGTAAAGCTTCCCTGGATCAGGTTTGGCTTTACTCAACAAAAAAATCTGTGATTTGTTTTTGAAATGGTGGATTCTGGCCCTTTACAATTCCATTCCCCGCTTCCCTTTCTCTTCCTTTGTTTGTCTTTTAACCATGCAGCAAGCACACAAGTGGGCCACATTATAAATTGCATAACATGACGAGGACACCAGCATGTTCCCGGCTAAATTTTTTTGTCTCATTGCAGCCTTGCCCTTCATGTAGTACCACCCTTGTTCCCCACTGCGATGTCAGCATAGACGAAGGAGCTATCCAAAATGGTTGTCAGGATGAGCATAAAAACAGTACGAAGGTAATGGAAGTATTTATCGCTTCCCTTCTTTTTCCTTCTCTGCTTCGGTTAGCTGCCTCCTCCTTCCATCACTGTTCCTTTAGACAAGCTCTTCAGCAGCAGAACCAATTTTGAGCAGTTGTGTTCTAAACTTTGAGTTCCCCCCCTCCAATTTTCAAAACAATTAGTGGTTGTCTGAGCCCGTTCTGATACTGAGAAGGTCCTAAATTGGGGCTCTCTGCTGTGCTGTGGGTAGCCAAGGAAAGAGGCACAAAGAACGCTGCCTCTCCCAGTTGTTCACACCAGCCTGCTGTGTGTCACCTAGCCACACGTCACCACCAGCGTCTTGCCATTGTCTCCTGCATCGTAGCTCTAAGAGTCATTCCTGTTCACGCACACAGCAGAAATTCACAGTGCCTAACTCCGTTCGTATCCTTTTTCTGACAAATACAGCGTCTTACATATTCACCATGCTTCTGCCAAAATTGTTTTCTGTGCTTGTTGCTTAGATATTATTCCCGAAGCCACCCACTCCCTCTACGCTACCAGACACTGCCTGTTTGTCGTCTTGTTCCTGGCCTTCGTAGTCTCCCTGCTCTCTCCTTCTAGAAAATGGAGCTGCTGCCTAAATGCAGACTGATGGCAATGCTCATCAGCTCTCTGTTAGACTTTGGGATAAGTTTAATGCTTTCCCTCGCTGGGGAGAATCACTTTATAAACATGCTCAGAGATTGCTATCTGGTTGTTTTTCTTCCCGTCTGTCTGTAAAACTCTACTTGTGTATAGTGTTAATGGAAAACTTGCTGGAGTTTATGTAAATGGTATGTGGCACAGTAGGCCGTGTTCTCTGCTGGGGTTCCTAAGAAACAGCCCAAGGAAAAAAACATAATCCCTTCATCTCTGAGGGAGATAGAGCAGAGTGGCCAGAAGGCACGGGGCTCTGAACAGCACGACATCTTTAAGGCAAAAATGCTGTGGGAGATGTTCCCAGGCTGCTGAGAGGGTGAGCACGAGATGCTGCTGCCCTGGCTGCTGCTGCCCTCGTGCCCAGGGTGTGCAGGAGCTGACTGCCAACAGATTGTCCTCCGCTACCAGCCACCTAGTGTCATGCGTTGTCTTCACCAGGACTATTCTCTGAAGTTTCTTTCTGCTGCAGCTACATTAGCCTGATGTGTGTTAACAACTGAGTCATCAAAGCTTGCTTGGAAGAGTCTGTACAACACTGAATAAAACGTCGGTGATTTCAGTGGAAGAAACAAACTAGTGGAGACCCAGTCGTGTATCCCTCCTGTATTGGCAGGTTGTGTATTGCTAATCCAAACCTGTGGCTATCCAGTAAGTCTGGGATGCCCATTCAAACAAAAGCCTAAGGAGCAGCCACATGCTCAGTGTTGCTCGATTTACAGATGTTTGCAGTCTCAGCTCTTGTAGAGCCATCAGCTCCCTCTGCAAATCTCTGTTCTCCCTCCTCTCTGCGTCGCTGCGCCTGGCCCTGCAGCATTGACATCCCCTCTTGTCCTCTCATCTCCAAAAATGATGTTAACCACTTCTGGGGCCTTCCAAGCATCACAGAAAAGCTTGGGTTGGAAGGTACCTCAAAGATCATCAAGTTCCAGCCCCACTGCTTGCAGACAACTTTGCCAACGACTGAATGAGACACTCGGTCAGGCTGCCCGGGGCCCTATCCAGCCTGGCCTCGAGCACCTCCAGGGGTGGGTCCCGGTGTCCTTTGAGGCCCCGCATCTGTTCACAAGAGGAGGTGATCCCGTGTTGCGTTGCATCTCTATGCTCAGCAGAGCTGGCGGCCTCTTACCATCAGGAGCCACAGCAGCGCTGGAGCAAGCAGCACTTTTTAAGTAGGGATTTTCTTCTTACACACAAGCAGTTTCAAACCCTAATCCCCTCCTGTTAAGATTAACCGAATGGAGACGGCACAGGAAAACCTTGAGCTGACCGAAGGAAAAATTTTCTTAGGGATTTGAGCCTTTGCCAAAGAGCTGAAGAGAAAAGGCCAAGAGGAGTCCACGCTGACCTTCTGTGAAAGAGCAGACGTTGCGCTGCATTCTTCAGATGAGCTCAAAGAACGGGCAGGGAAGCAGAACAGCACATGTAGCTTTTCACCGAGCTGCTCAGACAGAAAGTGGTGTTCCCTCGTTCACTGCTTCTCAGGCAGAGCAGCGCTTCTCCCTCTTTGCTGGTGGAGATGTGCTGCTGCCGCTGTCTGGAATCTTCACTGGTAATTATTTATGAGAGAAGTGAGGCATGAAGGTTTTTAACATGCACAAAATGTGCTTCTGTTGTGTTTGTTCAGCTAGAAAAGTGGATAGCAGCAATGCTTATGTTAGAAGAATGTTTTTTTTTGTTGTAACATCTTCCTGTCAAAAACCAGGAAATAATATTACCAGTTGCCAGCGCACATTCAGTTCTACCTGCCTGCGTTCGTGTTCCTCGTTTGATTTACAGGATAGAGACACGGGGAGCTTCAATTAATTTTGCATGGCCATAAACCAGATATTTCTCAACTCGAGAACATATTTCAGTGCGTGATTGGGTGATGCGACATTTATGGTCACCGAGGGATGTCCAAGAATAGTCTTCTGGAGGAGCTGTGCCGCCTGCAGTGCGGGCAGCGACGAAGAAACTTCTGTCAGGAGTGGGCTTGGGGACGGGGATGGATGATACGTGGGAAACGATAAGACGTGGAGGGGGGAGGTGAGCGTTCAGATATGCTAAGTTTGGTACGTGTTTGCTTTTGGAAGTTATAAAATGATCCTGACTAACGGCAGCTCGCTTTCACTCCAGCCGTATTTAGTTGTCTAATTTCCTGGATTTGCTTCAGTGCATGTTGGTCTTTACCAAATGTAAAGTAGGGAACTGCAAGTTCCATGAGGGAAAAAAAAAAGAACGTTTTTTGGCTGAAACTCATTTCTCTTCTGAAAGGAATGAAAGCTGGCTTGATAATACTGCGCATTTAAGCAGCATTGCAAGCTGGTGTCAAAACTCAAAAATACATTTATCAATGCAATGGTAAAAGAACTATACCTCAGTGAAGAAGACGTGGCTTCGGCAGGATAATTTTTTGCAGGATAATGAGGTGCACAAAGGGGCTGTTCACACAGGGCTGGTCCTGCTCCTGGGAGAGCTGTGGGGCTGTGGCAGTCAGTGGAAGGGGCAGCGTGGCTGGCAGAGGGGTTGTCCCATGGCCTGGGGGAAGATAGCGTGGTTCACGTGGGTATTTAAAAAGGCTTGGAGGAGAACCTTGACCTGAAGATGAGTGAGTGAGGTTTGGGCTTGTGGTTGGTCTCCATTGCACGTGTGAATACGTGTATTGTTTTCTGGTACCCTGAGAACAGGGACGTAGAAAGCAAAAGGACAAGGCCTAAATAGACATGCCCTTCTGGCAGCTGTGAATGATTCCAGGGCAGGTGGAGGGAGGTCTTTGGCATGACCAGGTAAACGTTCTATATGCTGAGGGAAGAGCTCCTTTTGACTTGAGCTCCATTCAATTTGTCCTGTCTGTTTTCTCAACTGTTAACGTTCCCTGCGTCTGTTTTGCTTTCTGTTGTGCAGGCTCCAGGAGGACACAGTCCAAAGACTCAGAATGGACTTTTGAGTCCTCCACAGGAAGAAAAGCTGAGCAACAGTCAAACCTCGCTCTATGAAATGTTGCAGGAGAAAGGAAGATGGGGGGGAGTGAGCCTGGATCAGTCAGCTCTCCTCCCTTTGAGGTTCAAAAACATCAGAGAAAAGACAGATGCCCACTTTGTGGATGTGATTAAAGAGGACAGGTAAGGAAAATACTGCACTGAGTAGAAGTGTGTGAAGAAGAGAGTGCATCGACAGAGGTCCCAGATCCTTAACCAGTGTTTGTGTCCTTTTTATCTCATGCCAGTTGTTGCTAACATAGCATATAACATGTTTCATCGTTCTTCCATGCTGAACAGACATTCTTCCTTTCAGCCTTTGGAAAAGAAAAGCAGTCTTTCAATGATGCACCATGAAGCTGAACCCCTTATTTCCAGAGCTCTTCCCAATACACACACAGTGTATGTTCGTCTGTGATTAAAAGTGTGACGTACAATCTGAACCACAAAACTCACATTTTTTGCGTAGCATGAGAACAACATCTTATAACATCGTGTGGCTGACTAATGCCTAGAAGTCACACCTGGAGGCAGAGCTATTAGGAGTGAATTCTCTCAGACCCATTAGCTAGCTGCAGCATTCTATGAAGTTAGCCACTCTCTGCTTTTCAAACTAAAAGGCTGCTTTTGGGCAGAGGAAAATAAGTTCTCCAAAACTCAGTAGTGTGTGCTTTTGTAAACACGCAGCTGTATCTCCCTTATTATGGCAGCGATTTGACGGGATCAGCTGAACCGATAACGTAGCTTTGTTATTATTTATGACTGTTCTTATTTTTGCTTCACTGCTTCCACTCAAATTAGGGGCATTTAATCTAAATATCCTTGAAACTCTACGCTCATATATACTCCTGGCAGTTTGGAGCAGTGACAGTATTGTCTTAATTGAAAACATGACCAAAGCAGGGAGGAATGAGAGACGGGGACTCCAGGCCCTCCCCAGTCTCTTCTCTTGTTTGTTTTTCAGATTCCCTTTCTCCTTGGGGCAGCTTCAGTAAGAACTCAAGTTTCTTTTCATGTGTGTGCACTGTCATTAATGGTCAAGAATGGGTGTTCAGCTGTTGCTTTAGAATGTTAGAAGACAGACTGATTGTGAAAGTCGGAATGTTTGCAGAAATCACGAAGAACAAATTGGATTTTTGTTTAAAATGTAACTAGCATTCGGCAGATTTTAAGATACAGAGGCAGCTTCACGCCATTGGACTGCTAAAGATACCCACCTCCAGCTCTTGTGTTCCTGGAGCTTTCCTCCTCCACGTTCAAAATGGGTACTTCCTTCTCATTTGGCAGAAGGAAGCAGCAGGACCGTGATTTGGCACCAGCCAAAGCCTTTTTATTTTTTTCTCAATTATATATCATCGTTACCATATTAAGTGGGCCGTTTCTTGTTGCCAGGGAAACTTCTCTGCTGAGTTCAGTTCATGTAAACATAACTTTCCAAAAATAATCTCCGGATTAATTAGGTCTATTCGAAATGGTTTGAGCCTACCGTTTTAAATCAGCCCTTTTTAACATTTCTTGATGCTAAGTTATATGTAACGAGTCATTAAAGAAACATCCTTGATCCCTTGCTGTAAAATGTGACGTCTGGTTGGTCTCGGATCTGGTCCCAGTGAGGGTGCTTGAATGGCAGATGGGATTTTTCTCAGGGAAGGTGGTGACATTCCAAACCTGGTCACCTTTCATGAAGACTGACGTTATTCCCAGCAATCAGTGGAGGAATTTGCTGCGTGGTGTCACCTCACTGCAGAGCCCGCAGCACCAACGGGAGCTTCTGCTCGCACCGGGCAGCGATCCGTGCCCTGTTGCACGGCGCAGGTGTTCTGATCTGCAATGGAAATCGTGCGTCGCGTTAACACAAGATGTCTAACCCAGATATGGTGATGAGTTGTATAAATTAATCACGCAGGCTTCCTGCACAGCTGGGAAGAGGTAAACACGTCCCGGGGCCGAGGCGGGAGCCTGTGCGCTCCTCAGTGCGGGGGGGGGCTCGGTGCTGGTGGGAGCTGGGCGCTGCTGGCATGCAGCGTGATCCAGCAGCGCATGGGGCTGCTGCTCTGCGGCCATGCCCACGTTTTGCCTTGGAACTGATATCTCAGCGCAGTTCTGGTGACCTTTAATAATAGCATTAGAAGTAATAAATAGGAATAGTGATAAAGTCGGTGTTGGTGTGGCATTTTTGCATTGCTGCGTTGCGACAGAATCCATTTTATAGAAGTTATCGGTTTGCCTTTTCTTAGAAGTTGATTATATATACCTGGCAAACAGTTCAGAGTTTGAGCTTTGGCTTTTCTACAACTGCTATAAAAATAACCCTGGTTTATTCATTGCAATCTGCATGCTGCTGTGCATTATAGAAGATAGCTATGGTATAAGAGGCAGTGAGAGTACAAAATGTTTAAACTTAAACCTCCCAATTGCAAAAAAAGCCAGTTGCTGGAAAACAAGAGGAGGTTCCTAAGGAGAGAGTGCGTTCCGAAATCTCAGATGAGGAGGGAACAGAGCAGAGGATGACAGGCTGTCCCAGAAATAAATGGCGTGAGCAAGCATGACCTTCCTGTGACAGCGCGGGCGCAAAGCAGGCGGTGCTGGGTGAGCTGAGCCCTGCAGCACTTTGCCTCTTACTGGGAAAGAAACTGTTTCCAGCCAAGTGCCATTGATGTCACTGGGAAACTTCTGCCCTAAACCTCTTACAACTCACGTAGAACTCCCAAAGGCGGGAAATGGAAACAACTTCTTAATGTTTTCAGTGTTTGAGGGCTCTCTTATGTTTTTGTTGCACCTGGTGCTGGAAGGCAAGGGGAAGGAGGGGTGCCCAGGCCCCCCTGGCAGCGCTGCCTCCTGCTTCTCTGCTCGTTTCAGTGCTTCTCAGTGCCAATAGGCAATTTCACATTTCTGTGGCAGGAGTAAATTTAAGCCATCCATCACCTCAGGTTGCATTATTCTGCAGCCGGGATGGTTTGGTGAACGCTCCAGCTGAGTTACTGCGTTACTCTAGTGCCTGTGAAATAACAAGACAGTGCTGTTTTCCAAAACGGACGGTGTTTTTTTCTAACACTCTGTCACCTTTATCATCCTTGGCTTGCTCTGGCCGATAGCATTGCACCTCCGACATAAATAACCCGCAGCCACGCGTCTCCTAGGGTTGCGCGTCTGTGGCAGCAATTAACCTTTACCATCCTCTAGCTTATATTACAGCTATCTGCAGCCGCCTGCAGTCAAGCTGGTGAGTTTCTAGAAGAACTTAGTAGCATCTTTCTGGAAGTATAGAAGTCAGCTCTGCCATGTTTTGATCTCCTCCATGCCATGGCTGAGAGCAAAGGAAAGCTGCAGCAGCTGCAAGGCTGTGCCCGCGTCCCTGGCAGCAGAACCACAGAGCGGTGGCTCTGCAGCTGAATGCACCGATGCTGACGCTGTCTTTTTTTCTCTTTAGCCTCATGAAGGACTACTTCTTCAAACCTCCCATCAGTAAGCTGAGCCTGAACTTCTTGGATCAGGATCTGGAGATGGCCTACAGGACGAGCTATCAGGAAGAGGTGCGTTTCTCCTGGCATTGCTTTTCTTCTGCGATCCGTCCGAGCAAGATCTGTCATTGTTTTTTAACACGTTTCATTGCAGCTGATGACAAGTGTCATGAAATGTCAAATGTGATGTACCACTCGATATTGTTCCCTCTGAAAACAGTCTCGGTTTACCTGTCCTGTGCCATACTCTGAGTCTAGTCCAACGTTTGATGTGGATATACAGTCTCACAGCCCACCAGGATGCACTCAGCACCTCATCTGCCTTTTCTCCACTTTCAAGTGAATGTGTTAATGCTTTAGGCAGGTCAGAGGACCGTGGAAGACGAGAGTAGAGGACTGCTTGCCTTCTCATTGAGTATCTCAGCTCAGAGAATGGTAGCTTTGAATTTGATCCTTGGTCATGCCACAGCCTCCTGGTTATCTCCATGGTACCCAAACCGTGTCTGAACTCAGTATCATAAGTTCTGTAAGGGTGCCGCGTTCAGAAGGAGGCAGTTTGAAGCGCTGTAATTGGAAGGAGCGTTGCGTAAGTTGGAAAGGAGCTCAGTGCATTCTTTGGGATTTTGCAGTGAATGAAAAAAGTCCTTTAGTCCCTTGGGAACTGCTAGTTCTGCAGGCATTCCATGGCAGCGGGTACGGCTGCCCCGCTGTGGGGAACTAGCAGGATGCTGCACGTTTGCACGTCGTAACACCAGACATCAGTACTAACTCAGGCTGCGTTTCCACAAGTGGCTGAAAAGTTACTGCCAAAAGAGGGCAGTTGCTCTCCCCTCCTGGTCCTCCTGCTCCCCGTGCCTCCTCATGGCTCTGGTGCTGTGAGCCAGCTCGTTTTACTAACTAGCGAAAGATATTGATCTGTTTTGTTTTGCTCTTGGGGGCTTTTTCCCCCCTCGTATCCTGTACTGAGCGCAACAAGAGCAAATGAAGACTGTTAAAGAGTGGTTTTTGCTCTTTTCATAAACCAGTATTTATACAGTGTTTATTCCCCTGTTTGCCAGTCCAGTTTGTACAGTCTGTACGGAAAACAATAAACCCAAATCTTTCCAACTGGGCGGCTGGAAAGAGAAGCAGTGCTTGTCAGTGCAGATTGGCCTATTAATGTGGGTGTGCAGGAAATTCATAGAGGATGGAGCAGCAGTGGGGTCTCTGCGTTTTGTTGGCGATCAGCTGTTAATTTGAGGATGATTATGCAAACCTATCTGAAAACGGGCATCTTCGCTTCGTGAAGCAGCTCCGCATCGCTGGTGCAAAACTTGTTAAGGCCTTAATTGTTGTTAAGGCACAATAGTGGTCCTGCATGGAACAAAAGGGTCTTCTCCCGGGGAGCAGGATGGCTGTCAGCATGGCTGCTGGCTTAGCTCCTTGCAGAGCAGCGCTGCTGAGAGCGGCTCCAACAGCGGTGAGTGCACCTCTAATCCGTGCTGCCGGCTGCGTGCTCGCTCTGCCATCGCTCCCGAGTGGCTCTACGTCCTGACAGCTTGCTCAGCCTGTTCCTGGTTGGAAAGCTGGGCGCTCCGTAGCGTGGTTAGGGCACCCATAGTGCTGTCACCGCTGGACGCAGCGCTCGCTCCTTGAGTTCAGCTTGTGTGACTTTGTGTGTGGGTGAAAGGGGTTGTGCTGCTGTTCGGGCACGGAAACAATGCTGGCTGAATATATGGGGCTGCAGGGAGGTGCAAATGAGGAACAAGTTCATTTCCCAAGATAACGTTCCGAGGAGCAAAAGGAATTGCCAAGTGAAACCAGACTACCAGAGCACAGCGCTCACACCGTGCTGCTTCGCAGCAGCGATAGCGTGCTGCTCGTTTCTCTTTGGAACTTACTCTCTGCGGTCCCTCGGGCAGATAGAAGCACTGTGAGGTTGGAGTGAGCCAGAACAGGGAGCTCATGGCCTGGATTTCAGCTGGACTGGGCACACCAGCACACACCACAGCTGCACGGGCGCTGGGGCCAGCACAGTGTGGGCTGGCTGCGTGGCCAGGGGTTAGGGAAGAGCAGAACGTGGTGTCCTGTCCTCAGATCAGTGCAGACTACACAGCATCCTGATTGCTGCTTTCAGTCCTGCCTGAGAGGGGGACGGGAACTCAGTGAGGAGCTGGTTCTGCTGAGTGCTCTTTGGAGGGTTTGCTTAAGGACCCATTGGAACTCGAAGGATTATATATATATTTTTTTTATTATTGTATGATCTATTATTATTTTAAATGAAAATACCTGAAGAAATCTTCCAGCTTTCTCTGCTGGTAATAATGGGTTGTGCTTCTTTGCACAGAATTGGCAATTTTTATGTTGTTTATTTCTGTATTGTAATATTGTGTTTAAAATAAATAATAAAAAAAAAAGACAACAAAGCAAAACCAACAGAAAACCAGGAATGCCTTTATCCAGGTGGCAGCCAGGGGCTGTGCCTCCAGCCAGGCTTCTTCTCAGGGACCTCGCAGTTGTCAAACCACCACTCCTGTTCCTTTGCTTTGAACACGGTGCTTGTAGTGGGTTAACGAAGTGGCAAAGTGCTCGGTGCTGCTCTGTTACTGTGAGCTGCTGTTTGTGGCACAGCTGAGTTCAGTAAGAGAGCCTGTACCCATTATCACCCCTCCCCCAGGTGATGAAGAACGCTCCGGTGAAGACGTTTGCCAGCGCTACCTTCAGCTCCCTCCTGGACGTGTTCCTCTCCACCACCGTCTTCCTCATCCTCTCCGTCACGTGTTTCCTGAAGCACGGCATGGTGGCATCCCCTCCGCCGCCCGCCGCCGTCGTGGTGTTCGTCATCGCCATCCTGCTGGAGGTGCTGTCCCTCGTCATCTCAGTCAGGTAAAGCACGCGTGTGCCGGGCTTCCAGGGCACGTCAGTCCTTACCCGCTCCTTGGGCACTCATCGAGGATCTGTTAGCGTGCAGTTCCTGCCTAACCTGGGCTTTCCCCAAGCTTTATTCCCTAGGATTTATTAATGCATTCAGAGTCAGCAGAAGGCTGCAGCTGTACGTGCACTCTGTAAAGCTCTTGCTGCCTTGGGTGTGTTGCCTGATGCACGCCAGTGCTGCGAGTAACGTGTTATTAACGCAGGTATAGGGCTGATAACAGCTGTTTGTTTGTCTGTGCTTGTGACAGCAAGCTTGTTCTGTCCCCCTCGTGCTGTTTTCACCATCACAAGAGTGTATTATATGGGTGGTGTGTGGAAATGTATGCCTTTACTTGCAGTTTTGCAAATCTAGCAGGCGTGTGTCAATGAAAATCCTTTTGTAATTACGAGTTAGAAGCAGTTGTACTGCTGTTTCAGAAGGAGCAGCTTCCACTCTGACTGCAGGGTCGAGCTAAAAGTAATTTGTACTTCGGTCACTGAATCAAGCTTGTAACTCAGTGTGCCTACAAAGGTGTGCAAGCAAAGCTGGAATTTTGGGTTAGAGGGATGTCGCTTTACAAAATACTGCCACTGTGGATGAGTTAGTATTTCCTAGCAGGTGCATATCGCTGTTAGGGTTTGAACTGTATTGTAGTTCCGGAGTTTGTGGAACAACTGGAATGGTGCAAGTTTGGGGCAGGGTGCTGTGCCCGGGCAGCTCTTCCATTCGCTGAGGACGAGGAGCAGCAGTGAGCAGCTCGTGTGTGCTCAGGGGCCGTGGCATCGAGCCCTGAAGTTTGTTCAGCTCTGAGCAGCTCAACCACCGCTTTGTAGGACAGCTTGCTTCTGCTCCCCGGGTATGTTCGGAGGGAATATTCCCCTTCCAGGTACCTTATTAAAGCACTCCATTTTAGCATTTTTCAATTTATTATTGTTCCTAGTTATTTTCCAATGCTCCGTGTTATTATCTTTGCATTTCCCTTTTATTATTTCACACAAGCTTGAAGACTCCTTGTACTCTCCAGTTAGGTTTCTCAGCAGTTTGCTACCTCACGCTCATCACCTTCCGCTCTGTTGGGGCCTGCTGGCATCAGGAGGAGGCACGCACCGTTGTGCCCTTGTTCCATAGCACTTCTTTTAAGCAGAAAGAAGAATATCATCTATTTTTCCTCTTCAAATCCCCTTCAGAGCGAGGGCTGCTCGTTCTGACTGCTTGTTATACCAGAGAAACAGCACAGAGCTTCCTGTGCAGAAATGTCATCCCCAGTGACAATCACAGAATGCCACAGAGCTATCTTAAGGGAGGAGGTCAGGCTACAATGCTGGGCGCAATCCCAGAATTTCAGGAAAGGGGTTATTTTGGGCCCAAAAAATTCTTGCCCGAGTTTCTCATTGTGTTTTCATTATCGTGATGCGCAGCCCCCTGCCTTTAAATCAGCCTGACTTCTAATTGAATCCAGCGCTCGGACCAGGGAACACGCACCGCAGCTCTGGTGGCTGAGGACTCAAGCCTGACTGCGATGAGAGATGGGGAGAGCAGAAGGCCTCGTGGAGCAAGGCTTGCAAGAGGAGGATGTTTTGATTTCTCTGAAGTGCCTGCTGATAAATGACTGGAGTACCTACCGATGAGGATCCCACTGTTAGCGCAAGTGCCGCTCTAAAATTAATTGTTTAACGCTGCGTGCAGAAAGTGGTGCTTAATTTGGAAGCGTGTGGAGTGTGTCACCTCTGGTTCTGCAGATGCAGTGCGAAGAATGTCCTTCTGCCCACTTGGAATAGGACTGCTTGGGCTCGCATGAGTTCAGCTGGAGCGCAGGAGGTCTTCAAGTTTGGGTATTCTAAATAAATATCTTGGGAAATGTCATCGTCACGTATGACAGCGTGAGAGATCTCACTCGGGTGTTCTTAGGAGTGTGTGGCAGGAATAGAGGTAAAAGAGATCTGCCCCCTGTTGTAGGTGTGAAGACAAGATTCTTGTTAGCTGGACTCCTTTAGCATCCAGTCCTTGTCAAGTGAATCTTGTTATACATTGATAAAATATGCATTGCTTTTGATAACACCCTTCAGCAAGGATCTCTGGGTGCCAGAAGAGTTATCTGAGCCTCCTTCAGAAGAGTGGGAGGTGGGGCACCTGGTGACCTGATCCATCCGTTCTGCCCTGCCTTCCCAGAGGGCAATCCAGATCTTCCAGGTGAAGGAAGAAGCAAGCGCGCTCAACGCAGGAGGATGGAAACCTGCTGTTCCCTGAGGAAGTCAGACTGCCCTTTGCCCATTCCTCTGCAGTAACACCCAAAGCCTGGCTGCTGCTGGAGCCCCACGCCCCACCAGCTCTTCCTAAATTCCTCGTGACCAGGAGCAAAAATCACTTTGTGCAGCTGGAGCTGGAAGAAGGGGTTTTGTTAGCAGCACGACACGCACGGAGCACCGATGCCTCCTGTTCGCCTTTATTTATTTCTACCAGCTGTGACTTCGGTATTTAACATCCCACCAAATTGCTGCTGTCCCAAAAGCTTTGGATTTGAAACGCGGGAATTGATTCTCAACTGCCAGTAAGCGCAGAAAGTCGGTAACATTCTCCAGGAGCCATTAATCATTCATGTCCAAGTTACTGATTTGGATTGCAGCTGGTGTAACCGTGCCCAGCACTGCAGCATCTCCATGTGGTGAGCTGCCCGCACCGTTGTGCCGTTCCCTGGCGGTGCCCTGTGCCCATTCCGTGTCCTCCTGCGAGGGGACAGCTGTGCTGCAGGCCTGGGCTTAACTGCCCCGTGAAGGGTGGGGTTTGTAGTTCCAAAGCGTGGAGCAATGCAGAAAAAAGGAAAAAAAAAATCAATGCAAAAGGTAAACGGTACCGCCGGGGAACGTGGGGTTGTCCTGCTGGTGGTGCTGCCTTCTCCAAGCACGCGGTGCCTAAATAAAGAAGCGTCCTCATGCCAGGATTAACTGCTCGGGTTTGCTGATGGGTGGGGATTTGTGGTGGTGCGGGGCCTTGCACCCTGCTCCCTGCAACCCGTGGGCCCTGCTGCTCTCTCCGCCTGCTCCCAGCTCCCGCTGCAGGCCCGCTGTGTTGCTGGGGCTGTGAACTCGGGTGCTGTTTCCAGCAGCACTCGGTGCCGGCACGGCGAGCTCGGCCGTGGGAGGCTGCAGGGCAACGCGTGGCGCTTGAGAAGATGCAGGAATGACTCTGCAAGGCTCTGGATTTATTTTGCTTTCTGTACAGTTTTCTGTTTCAGTGCTTGTTGCAAATTCTCTCTCGTGATGTAGTAGAGCTGTGGTTCTTGGCTTCCTGGGAACTCCGTGGAGCTCTGCTAAGCTAAGGAATCTGTGAGCACCCCCTGGTGGGTTGCTGCCGTCCTGCAGCATCCTCCTTCCCACTACCCCACGTTTCTCTTTTTTCTGCGAATTTAGGTCTAATTCCCAGATTTCAATGCATTAAATGGGAGAAGAGCTCTTCGAGCTCCAGGATGGTGCTGGAGGTCACACGGCCCCACGCTACCAGAGCTCGCGGGGCACTGGGACACTGCTCTCAGCCTTTGGGTTTGGGTGGCCCTGTGTGCAGCCTGGGCTGGGCTCTCTGGTCTTTTAGGTCCCTTCCAACTGGAGATATTCTGTGATTCCAGGAAAATGACTCGTGTCCACAACGCAGCACCTTGTATGCAGGTGGCTGCCCTGCCCTGCGTGTTTGTGTCTCCATAAAAATAACTAAAACCTGGAGCAGCAGTTGCAGTTTTTGAAGAGTGGTGGTTATTTCTGGGCTATAAGAAGCATATTTTCTTGGCGATGTTTGTATAGATAAATAACAGTTTTAAGTGCAATATCCTGGAGTATTACGCAGGCTTCTACCTTTGTTTGTCTGTTCTAATGACACAAAATGCTCTCGTGCCAGAAGCCTCTCTGTGGAGCTGCCCTGAATTCGCAGTTCAGTTTCTACAGGTGAATGAGCCCCGTGAAGCAATGCACTGAAATTAACCCAGGCTCTTGGTTCCATCTGTTCCAGGATGGTGTTCTTCCTGGAGGAGGTGATGGCTTGCACGAAGCGTCTCCTGGAGCTGATCTCGGGCTGGCTGCCGCGCCATTTCCTCGGTGCCATCCTGGTGTCTCTCCCAGCTCTTGCAGTGTTTTCACACTTCACCTCTGATTTTGAAACAAACATACATGTAAGTTGCAGAACTCCATTTCGTAACCTGACGGTCTGGATGTAACGAAGCTCGTTGGCTTGCTTGCCTTCCTTCACCTCCCTCGTGCTTCGCGTCTGTTTCATACAGATCTCTTGGAGGGACAGGGCTTCTGTGTATGATGAAATGGACATTTTATTATGTACATACTGTCCACTGCTTGAAAACTCATACAAAAGAAGAGAGGAATAAAAATTGCTGCATGCATACGTGCCTTTTTTCCCTTTAACACTTGTGCAGGTGCTTATCCTAACTAACGCTGGTGGAGTGTCTTATTCTGCTTTTTGATTGGGAGTTTGTAGTCTGACCTGTTTTGTTAACCTGAAAAGTTTGCCCGTGTATTAGTGAATCTGACAGCAAGACCAGACTTAGCGTGGGGCTCCTTTATCTGCAGAGTGAGGTGGTGAAACTGGAAGGAGAGAGCTCTTGGGGGGCAGAAAGGATCAGCGTGAGGGGCTGCAGGAAGGGCTGAAGGAATGCAGGGACACCTCCTTAGGAGGAGCTGAAAGAGAGTGGCTTATTTGGCCCAGCCAGAGACAGGGTCACGGGGATTGGGTGTCTCCTTTGATAAAGGAGTCAGGAGTGGGGGGTGAAGAGATGAACAATGAGGAGGGGGAGGAGAACAGTTTAACTGAAAAGCTAAGAGTGGTATAAAATCAATGCTTATAAACTTTGTGAATAAAATGGATGAGAAACTGAGATGAAACTTAGTTACCCTGAGGTAGCACAGGGTGAGCCTTCCCTTCCAGGATCTTGGGGGAACCCACCCACAGATCCACGGCTATTGCAGTGCCCTGGCACAGCCACTGGCCAGACCTCCTTCCCATCACACATAATGGATGCTGCTTGTTGTCTATTCCATGGGAATGTGTGGAGCAGGCATTTTGATGTAAACATACATTCCGTGACATTCACAGTCACAGAGGACTGGGTTTGAGGATCTGACATCTCATGTTTAAAATCATACTGCAGCTTTTACCTCTCTGAACTTAAGCAAAGTGAACTATTTTAAAGCTGTACGATTTTGTAAGCTTTTTGATGCCCTCGTGACCACCAGCAAACTGATGGTAGGAATATTTTCCTTACACTGACGGGACCTGAAAGCCTTCAAATCTCTGATTTCTCTGCGCATGGATTTTGTATCATCCCATTCATCACCATCCGCAATCATCTCCCACCAAACAAAAGCACTGTTGAAAGAACCACATTATTAGTGCATTCTCAATACCTCATCCTACCAGGTGCTGAGTCTAAGGGCTTCAGGCAGCGGCAGTGAGATGGTGCTGTTCATCACCAAGCTGGGAGTGAACGTTGCTTTCTTTCCTCTTGCAGGCCCTCCAGAGTCGTGGGGCTGCTGGCTCACTCTCCAGGAGATGTTCCCACTCATCTTCTGCTCACTGATGTTTCATCCATCATGGAGCTCTAGGAAATGGAATCAACCTATAGAGGGTCAGGTAAGTGTCATCTTTTACTATGACATGGTTTTGCAAAGTTTTTTTTTTATTCATAGCATTTTATACCTTCCCTGGCTATAAAATAACTGAAATAAAAATTAACAAAAACAGCAATGAAAAAAAAAAAAACTTTCCAAAGCCATGCATACATAGTAAAACACAGCACTTACTGACCCTCTATAGGCTGGCTTCATGCTGGGGCATCACTTGGAGTGAGAACCAGTGCTCTGCCACTTTAGGAGACCTGAAATGGGGGGAAAAAAAGTAAGTTTAAGTTACGCTTTTTTATGGACGGTTCTGAAATACATTTTTTTTTTTTCAAATTTTGAGTCATTAAATTAAACAACAGCTAAACCCACCCGATGGTTCTGTTTAAAAAATGGTAAATTCTGTAAGGTTTTTTTTTCTTTCTCCCAAACACTCCGTCTACTTCCGAATCACGCACTTGTTTGTTATGTGACAGTATTCCTAATCTGCATTTTCTGCGTTTCAGCTGTAAAGGAAATGTAAGATGGGAGAGAAGGATCGTTGGGTACCGTGAGGTGCAGTAGGCAGCAGAGCAGAGCTCCAGCGCGCAGCTGGGAGCCTCTGGTTTAGCTTGGACGGTCGTCGATGTTCTTGCTAAAAACCACATCAGCTTGAGAGCCTTGACCAGTGCAACGCTGATCTCAGGGAAGCTCAGACACTCGGGGAATACCTCTGTTCTGAATTTATTCATCCAGGAAAGATGAGGAAAGGGTTCTCAGGCTGTTTGGAGCAGATAACCCAATGCTGTCCTTCCAAATAGGCCCAAGTGGTGCTATCACTGAGCACCAGCTCTTGCCTGTCTTTTGTAATCAAAGCAGCTCTTTCTGATTTTGACACTCTCCTGCTGGGCAGCAGGAGGATCTTGCAGTGATCTTGGAGGATAGCACCCTCCAGGAAGCGCTTTAAGGGTAGGCAGCTAGCCAGCATTTCTGAGGGTGAGTGTGTTCCCGTCTTCCAATGCCATGGAATGTTGCTGTCCGGTTTAAAATAGATCAGATCTAATCCCAGTAATTAGCGAGGAGATTCATGTGACTGTTCACCTTCTTTTTCTTTCTTCTGTTTTTTTTTGTTTTTAATGAGAAGAGGCACTGAGTGTTTTGCAAAGGTAAGCTGGAGGTATTGAACAGCATTGAAATAGCGGTGTAATGTGGTAATGCAAAACTCCATCTAGGGAAAACCGTGACAAACTGTACGTGCTGAAAGTGTGCTTGCTCATTGAGGGGAAGACCTCTGTCATCAAGTGCTGCCTCCCGTTACAGACACAACTTCATGTGCATGTCACACAAGGAAACGAGGTCTTTCATATCGCATGTTCCTTCACGGATGCTGGTGCTTATGTGCAGAAGGGCTGCAGTCAGCAAGAAGAAGCTAACTCATGCTCTCTCTCTTTGTTGCAGTACACCATGTTTATGTGCTGTGCCATTCTGATCACCATTGTGCAGTACTGCAACTTCTGCCAGCTTAGCTCCTGGATGAGATCGCTCTTGGCAACCGTGGTAGGAGCAGTGCTTCTCATTCTGCTCTACGTCTCCTTGTGTCCAGACAGGTGAGCATCACACCCTGCACTCACAGACCGCGTTCGGGATGAGAGATTTGTGTTACTCTGCCAGCAAAGTGAGGATCCTGTGCATGCCATTTGAGTACCTGCCATGAATTTCTCTAGTATCTCAAAAGTAATAAGTTGGTCTGGGGCAAGATCTGCATTTTTGGAAGGAGCTTTTTGCTGCAGAAGGCAGACACTCAGATTTAATGGAGTTGTGCTGTCCTGCTTCCTTTCTCACTTTCCTGCCTTTCCAGGGAGAGCTGCAAAACATAAACAGAGGGGATAAAGTGAATGCAGTCTCTGTGAAGTAACCTTAATGCTTTCCAGTTTGCCCTCTGATAAACAGCTTTCTCCATAGGAGAAGATTTGCATTATTCTCCTTCTATTTTCTCACCAAGGTAGTCAAGGGACTCCTTCCAGCCATCTGTCCAATCCTGTTGTCAGCATTTTTATAACCAACCTGCACTTCTTGATGGCTTAAGAAATATCACAGCTTTGGGCACTCTTGCCATAGTGTGGACTTTGCAAGTACTTCTTATGCTAGACCTCTAGTTCCCATCAGAAACCATTCCTTTACCCTTCTTTAAAGGGGTGAAGAGCCTTAAAAAATGAAAATAAAGAGTTTTCAGATACATGTTTTGTATATTTAGCTTTCAGTGCCCTCTTTGAGTATGTTTGGTGGACTGTTTTACCCTTGATTTAATTCTTGTTAGAAGGGCAGAATTAAAGTCACCCCTTAACAGCTGCTCAGAGTGTAAGTAACTCAGAGGTGGCTGTAAGAGGAAGAGCCTGTCCCTGCTGAGAGAAAAAACAACTCCAAACTGGTGCCAGTTGATAAATTGTTTCCAGATCATACTGAAGAAAATCCCTTTCTTGTCTCAGCAGAGACAGGGAGGACAAGACAGGACAGCCTTTTCTAGCTCCTGTGGTGGGAAGTAGCATTCGGTTTCTGTTCAGAACAAACTACAGGTGCAATTAGTAGATCAGCTTGTATGTAGGCTCCGTGTCATGACTCTGTGCAGAGGGAGGGACACAAAGCTGGAGATAACACGGGGATTTCACTACACGTCAGTTTTACAAAGGGGCTGGGAAAAGCTGTTCCCAGGCAGGGAGGTGCAGACCCTGCAGCGTATCAGTTCCTAGCATCACCTTCGCTGGCTGCTAAAGGCATGGTTATGAATGTTTAAGGAACACTGTATTAAGATACCTTCCTAAAGATCATGTATTTTTGGCTCAGCTTTGTATAGTGATGACTGCTAATGGCAAAGTTCAGAACTCATGCGATGTGTTGTTATTGCATCTTAAAAATAATACTCCGAGTGATAGGTGTAGCTGTTCTGCACATCTGAGAAACAGCTCTTTTTAGAGCTGCTCATGGGCAAGAAAGATACAGGTTGAATTAATGTCTCCCTGGAATTAGCCTAGATTAACAACTTTTTTGTTCCTTTCTTACCAATAGTCTGGCTCATACCTTTTGTCACGGCTGTAATTGTGCATGCGTCGCAGGCCAATCCCTTCTGTACTTTTCCAAAAGCAACTCATTCCGAGTGCTATAACACTTAAATGCCGTATTAAAAATGCAATTTTTGAACTATTGTCATTGATAGCATTTTCAAAGAGGCTCTCTATTTGTGTTCTTGCCTTTTTACAAAGCTTTGTGTTGTGTTGGTCGGATAGGATGGAGGCGTGGCTGGTTCGTAGAGTTCTGAAATTGCTTTTCCGTGTTTCCAAGGTAAGTTTGGACTTTCCCACAGTGACTTGTTCCAGGCATCACCTTGCCTTCATTATCAGGTGCTCCTCAGAGGTGTTTGCATCTCTCCATCTGGTTGTGGTCGCTTCTTCCAAGCGGAAGCTGCGGAGAAGTCACGTTCCTGCTTTGCCCGGAGTTGATCCCACGTGCAGTGCAGCCCGTGTTCCTACTGGCTGCACCAGAGTTGAAAACGTGACCAGGAATTGTGGCAGGATGCTTTGTTTATTGCTTGCGCTTCCTTCTGATATCAGTGCTTTTTTAATTTCAGCTCTGTGGAAACCTTGCATCTAGACTTGGCGCAGAACCTGAGGTAAGCTTGAATCTCATGTCCATCTTCATGTTTAGAGATAGAGACCTTTCCAATTGGTTGTATGCAGCAAAACTTTGCATCACAGTAGTACACTTGGGAATCCAACAACTTGGTTCTGCAGGGTGTGTTCAAACTCCTCCTGTTCATGATTTCCTTTCTAGAAGAAGTGGCCAAAATTCATCAGAGAGCTGATGCTGCAGTCACTGCATTGTGTCATGTGCTCTTTTCTTTTTAAACTTGATTTGTAGGAGATGGAACTAGAGAGGAGCGAATTTTTGTGAGGGAATTCCAGCTCACTAAAGCCAGAATGGTTGGAAAGGCAAAGCCAGAAGAACAGAGGTTGCTTGACTTTGTAGGCCAAAGCACCAAAGGAGTTTGCTGGAAGAGCAATGTACAAAGTAAAGCGATGGCTGAGAGCGGTGTCTTAGGGTTAACCTGGATTTGGATCTTTAGTGGTTCATCCTTAGTTTGTGAAGTTTTGTGTTGCTCAGGATGACACCATTTTTCTCTGCTTTGGCTGTTCTGAGTTAATCCTGTTGTTTCTACTGTTGCTTTGCAACAGAATTGGACTTGTCTGGTCTCGTTACAGCGTGCGTTGTTACACACCGCAGTTCTGGAGTTGTGTGCGAGCCCCTTCTCCAGGTGGTGTACCAAGAAAAGGTTGAAACCCTCTTGTCCTAGCAGACATCCATGCTGCTTGTTTCTCGTTGAAGTAGATATATAAAAGAGGTTCTGTGCTCACCCAAGTCAGCACAAAAGCTTTTCCTTTGCTCCGAGAGGCCCAGACAAACTTTATTTGCATGCCTTTGATAAAGCCATTCCCTTCTCTTGATCAAGAATGGAGATAATTATTAATACTGCATGGGAAGGAAGATACTAGGAATGGTAATGAAGGCTTAGCAGAGAGTTCATCTCTGGACTGTCTGTGCTATTCTCAATAAATCCAAATATGGGATTTGTCCCCTTTTCCAGACAAACCAGTTTTTCAGCCCAGAAGAGGTACTGCTACTCTTGGTCTTCTAAGCAAGAAATATTTCTTGCTCTCATGCATTTCTTATGTCAGAGCAGGTAGAGTGTATGGTTGCGGGGGGCGATGGCTTGAGGAGGAGCAGCAATGGGCTGCTCAGGGTGGAAGCCTTTTGTTGCTCCATGTTAGGGGTCTTTCAGTACGCTTCCCTGTGATGTTCTTCCTTGAAAGCAGCTGTCTGATTTCCCTTTTCCTCACCGTTCCACCACGATGGGCTTTTTTAGACCAGCAGGCATGTATCCACTTTAAATATAGTAAGAAATCCAAATCCAAACATAGGTTACTGGCTCAGAAGCAAAACGGCTTTCCAAAAATCTTTATAAGTAGAAAGCCATTATCTTTATGATTTGTGATCAAGCCAAAGGAGATTCTATCTCCGGAGCTCTCACTTGTTCCATATTCAACACGGGCTGGATGGAGGTGCCAAGTTAATAGTTGGGTGTCTGTGCCAGGAAGTGCTTCGAGAGGTTGACTTAGAGGAGCACCATCAGCTCAAGATTTCAGTTTGAATGACTTTCAAAAGGATTTTTCTGCCACAACACCTTGTAAAATCGGAGCTTAAGGAGGGTTTGGTTTCGTGTGACCCTTTTCTGCTCCAGGTGTGCTGGGTTTTTCTTTGCATTCCGCAGGGCAGCGTTGGGCAGAGGGTCGCCTTTGCTGACTGTGTGAGATGAGCTGCAGCCCTGCAGGCCCCGTGGCCTATTTGCTGCAACGTCCAAGCAATTTGATTTTCAGAGGGATGTGGCTGTTTCCTCCATCGCATTAACACTGAGGCTTTTTGTTCCGATGCAGACAGAGGTGGAAAAAAAAAAAAAAGGCAGCCTGCTCTGGAAAAGATCCCACACCTTCCTTTTTGAGATACTAACCCATTACCTTCCTAATGAAATCAGGTCAGCTTACAAGTGAGTCACTCTCGTCTCACATGCAGATCTCTGGGCTGTGTGGAGCGAGGTCAGGCCGCGGCCTGAGAGGTTCAGGAGCCGGTGGTGCTGCGCTGCAGAGCTGTGAGGGGAGCAGCCCTGCCCTCCTGACGCGGCCCTGCCGCTCCACGCAGGCCGCTCTTTGTCACGGAGAGCGTGTGACGCTTTCCTAATTTATTTAAGAGGAGTTAAAGTACTTTGAGGGCTATTTTGTAAAACAAACACTAAATAAAAAGCCTCTAATGACTTAAATAAATCCCGGTGGCCGGGATGTTTGATGTTAAGAGCAGATTATCTGAATCAGACTCGTGTACTCCCGGAGGAGTAACTTGGCATTGCTCAGATCTTTCCCCTCGTAGTACAGAAAATAATCAACCATTCTGAGCACAACCTGCACCGTGCTCCTTGGCCCCGCTCCGCTCCCCACCTCCTCCAGCCTCCCTTATTCACGGAGCTGTGCTCTCACCTGCTCTCCCTTGTTCTGTTTTCTCCTGGGAGATGTGTATTTATGGCTGGAAAAACCAAGGAGTAATGCCCAGCGTAACACACAGCCTTATCGTGGATCTGGAATTCAGCCTACAGCTTCTCTGCTGTACGTACTTCAAGTATGTCTCCTTCCTAGAGGCTCACCAGGATGATAGTCAGTAGAGGTGTATGCAGGAAAAGACACGTGTGAATGTTGTCAGAGATGGTGTGTGTTCGTCTGTGCTGGTTTTGCTCCATCCTGCCTCCCTGGCTGTACTGTCAGTCAGACGTTTGAGCATCCAGAAAAGGAAGTAGGCTCTGGAATATGGCTCCGCTGGTAACGTGTTGGCTTTGATTTCAGAAACAGAAGCGTGTCCTTCATGGGCATAAAGAAGCGAACTGAACCTGGAAATGTGTTCGTGTTACAGAAACCAATTCAAAGTCGCCCTTTCTTAATCTGTTGTTACTGCCGTGCTTTGAGTTTTGATCTCTTCTGCTAACACACCTTCATCAGAGGAAGGGGCAGACACTGAGATATGGGTTGTCTTTCTGTTTTGCAAGCAGAACATGGATGTGATGCTTTCCCTTATCAGAACAATTCTAAACTTGAAAAAGCTCAGCGTGCATCTGCCCGTACCCAGTCTTATGCTTTGGCAGAAGTACTTCTATAGGAAGAAATGTGGTCAAGTGACTCTGGAATCGCTGTGTGCCAATCTGTCCGGGTTCAGACTCGGTTCCCAGGCTTGCATAGGCAGTGTCTGTTCAGACTAAATGCGTCTTCGCATCCCTCCAGAAAGTTCAGACTGCAGACTGCAGCGGGCTCCTTGCTAAGGGCAGTTTGGGGCTGGGAGCATTGTGCCGTCGGCGCTCCATAGTGCGCACTGGCAGTGTGCAAATTGTCAGAAGAATTCAGAATATTACTCTCAGTCTATATGAGAAACTTCCTTTCTCTACCATCTACTGTCAGTGGGTGCAGTGTGCCAAAGCTGTCAGCCCAGAGCTCCGCGTTCCCCGCTTGCACATGGGTGCTGCGTAGTTCTCCGTGGAGCGCCTCGCACAGGGCTCCCTTCTTCCAAAGTTTGCTGTGTTAACGTTAAGGGCTCACTGCTGAGGTTCCTGGTCTTCAGCAAGGAGAAGAAGGAGGGGCCCTAACGGTAGAAAGCAGGTGCTTTGGAATATTGGAGGCAGTACAAAGAAACGATGAACTCCACAAATCTTGCACGCAGTCACACTATCTATAGACAGGCATGCATGTACGCTGCATAGCCGAACGCACCACTGTTATTAAGCATTTATACACGTATTTGTTCGTGTTGTTTTTAAATTAGCTACTTATACATAACAGTAACTGCCTTCTTAGTGAAATCTTTAAAATTTAACGCTAACGTAGAGTTGGGGAAACTTCTGTGTTGCTAAACCTGATGGCTCCCTTTAAGGCACTGCTCTGTGAGTTTAACAATGAAATTAATTCTTTAGCCATCTGAATAGCAGAGGAAGATTTCCAAGCATATTAATTAATTTAGTACCATATGCTTCCTCCACAGTTATCTAGTATAGGAGCAGGTGTTGCAGTGCCCCAGCTCTGTGTTTTTTCAATGCACCTTTTGTGTTCTTTCCCCTTCCTTTGCTTCCAGCTCCAGGAAGACTCCGTGCAACAGTTCGGTGCCAGCCGACGTGAAGAGGCCTGCAGACCTGATAGGTCAGGAAGTGATTTTGGTCGTCTTCCTCCTGCTGCTCCTGGTCTGGTTTCTGAACCGAGAGTTCGAGGTCAGTTACCGCCTGCACTACCACGGGGACGTGGAGGCAGATCTTCATCGCACCAAAATTCAGAGCATGAGGGATCAAGCCGACTGGCTGCTGAGGAACATTATTCCCTACCACGTGGCTGAGCAGCTGAAGGTTTCCCAGAGCTATTCCAAAAACCACGACAGCGGCGGAGTCATCTTTGCCAGTATTGTGAACTTCAGCGAGTTCTACGAAGAGAACTACGAAGGAGGCAAAGAGTGCTACCGAGTCCTGAACGAGCTGATTGGGGACTTTGATGAGCTGCTAAGCAAACCGCACTACAGCAGCATTGAGAAAATCAAAACGATCGGGGCGACCTACATGGCTGCCTCGGGACTGAACACGTCGCAGTGTCAGGACAACCACCATCCCCACGGGCATCTGCAGACCCTTTTTGAATTTGCCAAAGAAATGATGCGAGTGGTGGATGACTTCAACAACAACATGCTGTGGTTTAATTTTAAACTTCGGATTGGCTTTAACCACGGCCCCCTCACCGCGGGGGTCATCGGCACCACCAAGTTACTGTACGACATTTGGGGTGACACTGTGAACATTGCTAGCAGAATGGACACCACCGGCGTCGAGTGTCGCATACAGGTGAGTGAGGAGAGCTACCGCATCCTGAGCAAGATGGGGTATGACTTTGACTACAGGGGGACGGTCAATGTGAAGGGGAAGGGTCAGATGAAGACCTACCTGTACCCCAAATGCATGGACAACGGGATCGTGCCGCATCACCAGTTGTCTATATCTCCAGACATTCGGGTTCAAGTGGATGGCAGCATCGGGCGATCTCCGACTGATGAGATTGCCAACCTGGTGCCTTCTGTACAGAATTCTGATAAGGTAGCCCATGGCACAGATAACTCAGAAACCAAGGACTCCCTTCCTTCCTCCAAGAAGCTCCAGAAAGAGTCGACGAAAGCAGAAGAGAGGTGCAGGTTTGGCAAAGCTGCAGAGAAGACTGACTGTGAGGAAGCGGGAACTGAGGAGGTCAATGAACTGACAAAGCTAAATATCTCTAAGAGTGTATGATGCACTGTCAGAGTTGCATGAAGTGCTCTGTCAATAGAAACACAAAGACGTTTGCAATGGGCAGTTTTCTTTTTCAAGAGGGACCTTCTCAACACCTGGGTTGTACGTTTGTTTTCATTTCGGCGCCTGGTGCTGTGTGGATCACAGCTCTTCAGGGCTCGTTTTCATCCATCTCTCTCCTCCATGCCCCAAATCACATCCCCAGCTCCCCAGCTCCCTGTGCAACCATCTTACAGCTGAGTAGAGGATATTAAGTGCCTTCAGATATACTCCATTGGACTCCCTGTCAAGGTACAGAGGCCCCAAGTGAAATCATAGCTTTGGGTATTTATCTAATTTTAAAGAAAAAGAGAAGCTGTGGTTATATCATTTCTATTGTTGTTTCTCACAAAACACTTTTTTTGGCTGATGCAACTCCTTGGGTTTTTTATATCTATCTGAACAATGTTTTACTGTTATCAGACCTTTTGTATGTAAACACACAGACAAACGTGCATGTATCTACCGTGTGAGACTGACATCAAGTGCCAGTAACGTACCACGAAGGAATGTCTTGGCGAGGGGGTGACAAAGTTTTCCTTTGGATTGGGCTGGAGGAGGAGCTCTGCAGTGGCTCAACATTTAGGTAGAGTAGGCTGAACAACTGCTGTAGTTTTTATTCTCCTTTACCGATGCTTTCTTCAAACTTAACGTGCCATTGTGTGCTTTGGATACACTTCTTTTCCGTATAGCCAATGAGTTACTGATCAGTGGGAATGGAATAAGGGCTCGGACTGCACCAGCTCTCGGGACAGGCTTCCAGAAGCAGACGAGTGCCCAGAAGGGCGTTACTGCTCGGGTCTGACGCGTCTCAAAGCGTTTCATGTTGCTCCGCTCGCTGAATGGCGAAGGTAGGTGAGGTCGGTGCCTCTAGGCTGTTCTGATCCGAGAGAGAGAAAGAGAGAGAAAAGTCAAATAAATGTTTTGGAGATGCCTTTATTTATTTATTTATTTTACTGCTTTTCCTTTTTTTTTTTTTTTTTTTTTTTTTTTTACATTGCAATGGCTTGTAACGAGATCCACAGTTGATTTTTTTTTTTTTTTTTTTTTTTTCCTTTTTGTGGAGGAGGTCAGGAGAGAGGAGCTGTCCATTGGTTTAACGGGAGGAGTAAGGCAGCGCTTCAGCCTCTTTGAGCACTGTGAGGATGTGACCTAGGCAATATCTGCTTCCAAGCCGGTGCCACTTCCAAAGCCACGCGGCGCAGCTGAGTATCCCAGCTTCCCTCTGCACACCACTGCTGGTGCCGCACGGGGTTTTTTCAGGCTGTGCCCCCTCCGCTGTGCTCTTGCAGCAGGGCGTAGGACAGCACGCTCCCTGCATGCTGCTGGAAGCAGGAATAGGGCAGAGTCCTTCAGGGAGCTGAGCAGCACGACGCTCTCCCGGCCCTATGGCAGCTGCCCAGGGTCTGCGTGCACAGAGCAGCACTGCCCTAGTTTGCCCTCTGCATGCTTCCATGGCCCCGTCCACTCGCATCCATGCCCCGCTTTGGATACGATTCATTACTCAGCTATTCCAGTTTCACTGTCTCCTTGCAGCACCAAATAAAATGAATGAATTTTTGCGCCCGAAATAAGTTCCTGAGCCAGGGAGGAGCTGGTGCAGTGCTGTGCTGTGCTGTCTGCGTATTGCTGTGTGTCTTAATCCTCTCCATCAGACCTGAATTCAGAATAGATCGATTCTTTTTATTCCTGGTGTGAATTTTGGACTTTGAGTAATAAATACATGTATCGCCACGTTCCTGTTCAGCCATCTGAGATCCGTCCGTGTTCCCCCATGAGCACAGAGCCCTTTGTCAATGTAAAGCTGGGAGCTTTCTGGGTCTCTTACCCTCAGCAAGACTGTTCTCCCAAGAGCTGCTGCTCACGCATCTCTTACTCGTGTTGGATGAACTTATCTTGCTCCATTTCCCAGCATACAAAAAACCAGGGGCTGCTCATCCCCATACTCTTCTCTTGGAGATGCCTCTTTGGGGGCTGTTTCTGACAGGCACCACTATCAGGTTTGTAGTAACACAGAGTTTTACAGCAGCCTTCCTTCTCCCCAGACCAAACCCCCACCTGCAGCTGGTTGCACTTCCAACTTCCAGGTCCTAGAACTCTGCAAATACCTCTTGCATCTGAAGAATGTATTCTTGAAACCATTTCTAGGATTCTCATTCCAGTTGAGTGCTTATCAGTATTTCTTTTCTTGCAGTAGGAGTATGCTGCAGAATTGTTTACCTGCCTTTTAGTGTTATATTTGGGGTCTCGAGGTCGTTCAAGCCCCTTTCCCTTTTTCCCTGGGTTGTACAGAGAGCTCTGCCCAGCGCTGTTTGCTCCTGTGGACAGCTGCATCGCCATCCTCTGGGAGCATTGTTGCTGCTGGGCAGTGCTGGGATGCCCAACAGAAAGGGGAGTCCAGAACTGTCTGAGCAGGGGAGAGATGAGGTTGCTGCGTGGCGGGGCCGGGGCTGTGTGTGCTGCGGGCTGTTGGTGGGGAGCACAGGGCGAGGAGGGCGGTGCTCAGTGGTTTCTGCGGTGGCATCTTCCTCCAACATGCCGAAATCCTCATTTCCTCGCAGCTGCTTCTGTGAAACCGAGTGAGTTTCCCATCTGAAAACAAGTACGTGGCGTTCCCATTGATTTATGCCCGATGGTTTTGAGTTGGGGATGAGAAGAGCCCTGCCTGCTGCTTCCCAGGGCTTTGGGTCACCCCCTGGGCCGGGCAGCAGCACAGCACCGTGCACAGCAGCTCCTGCTGCTGCAGAGCCCTCGGGTTCAGAGGGCACAGTGTGGGGCTGCGAGGATCCCCCAGCGGCAAAACCCTCTCCTGGAGCCAGGTCAGCTCTGCATGGTGCCAGAAAAAGGGCTTCTCAGAGAGCAACTATTGGGCTCCCCCTCCTTCAGGCCTTGAAATCACAGAACTGAAACTTGTTTCTTAAATTTTCACCCTGCTGCGTTGCAAGGGAGCAGCTGCGTGCTTCACACCTTTGTTTTGCACCATTGCAAAGGCTGAGAGCACCCGAGCTCGGCCGTTGGCTGCGTCACTCAGCAGCTCGGGGTGTCCTCGCTGTGTGTGTGGGCTGTGTCTGCTGTCCCCCGCTTGCCTGCAGGGTCCCACCTGCTCGGGCTGGAGGAGATGCGTGAGGACCCGGGTCCTGTGCAGGGTGGGTAACTGAGCCCCGCTGCAGCCCCGGGCTTCAGCGCTGTTTGCTCCTCGACACCTGAGCTGCTTCCACCCACGCCCCCCATCTGCATTTCCCAACGTGAAGGGCTCAGAGTTGCTCTGGTGGGGCAGCGTCTATCTGGAGATGAGTGTGGCTGAGCAAAAAAAAAAAAAAGAAATTGTTTTGGAGCAGAAGGAGGCGTGTGAGCAGCAGGGTGCTGGGCTGGTACCACGCAGAGGGCCGGGTTTGCCTTTGGGGTGTGCGGGTGCTGCAGAGCGCCGGTGCTCGTGTCATTTCCCGTTGCTGAAGCACAGCTTCAGCTCGGTGTGGGATGTGGGGGCCGGGTACCAGCAGAGCGAGGGCTGTGATGCCGCGGTGGGAAGCGGAATTGCACGGGAAAAAAATAATGGTGATGTTTGGAAGCAGCCAGGTCGGCTGGGAGTTGTTTCTTCGCGACGTCTGTATTCCTGCTCCTCCCGGCTCCGCACGCATGGCCCTGTGGTTCTCAGCAGCACGGAACCCCCGCGGCTCCTCCCCACCTGCAGAGATGGAGCCGGGTGGTGTCGGAGCTCTCCCTGTACATAGATAACCGCGTCTTACCTCCGACTCGTTGCTACGGATCTGTACTCGGTTGTATATTAAACTGCTTTGCTGTATCGCAGGTCATTTCACGCTGCCTTAGATGTAGAAAAGCCGAGAGCGTAACCCACAATACACTCTGTCAACTTGAAGTTTGTTGGCTGGTTCCTTTTTGCTTCAGCCCCGGGCCGTGCGCACGTTGCTCCGGAGCGTCGTGGGCCGGAGCAGAGGATTTTGAGGCCTTGGATTTCGAGCTGGCTTTTTGCAGCGTGTCTTCCACAGCCCGTGAAGCCGCCGGGTTGATTTCGGATGAGGGCGCGTTTTGAGGCGGTGTCTGCAATGCTGGAGGAGTTGGTCGCCCGGTTTTGTCGTTCGGTGCGGGCGTGCAGCACGCGGCTTTTCCCCAGCAGGCAGCAGGGATGCTTTCTTCTGGAGCAGCGGTGCCGTGTTCTCGTGGTCACAACCCGCTCGGGACGTCGCCCTTCTGGAGCGAGGATCCGCTTTCCTGGGCGGTGGCAGAAGAGGAGCCGCGACGTGCTGCGGGTCTGTCCTGCAGGAAGATGGAGCAGAGCCCAGCTGGGGCTGCTGTAGGCGGCTCGGCGTCGCAGCGCGTCTCTGCCACCCCAGCCCTCCCACCCCTCAGCTGTGGTTGCTCTTGCGGCACCGGGAGCGGATTTGGGGGAGGGCTGTGCAGAGCGGGACCTTGGCCCGGGGGATTGGAGGAGTCCTCGGGATCCCGCAGAGCCCCACTGCTCTGCTCCCTCCTGGCACCGCTGAGCACAGACCCCCGCGCCCTTCACCACATCCCTGTTCCTACCTCTGTGCTGGGGCTGTGCCGGACCTTCCGCGCGGATCCTGGAGCCTTGGCTCCACGCTGCTGCCAGCTTTGTCCTGGAGCCGTGGAGGAGTGACGTCCGCTTCCTCCACGAGTGCTGATGTATCGCTCTCCCCGGAGCTTTAGGCGTTGTTTCCCAAAGACGAGGTAAGTAGCAGAGCAGGCAGCGTGGCTCAGCACAGCCGTGTTCACCAGTGCCTGAACGTGTGCCCCACTGTTCTGGGTGTCCGCCTGCTGCCGTGGGTGAAAGCTGCTCAGGTGTTACCTGCCGGGTTCCTGCTGTAGGTCGGGGTGACTGTGAACTGCCAAGGGATGGTTTTTAATAAATCTTACGACAGCATTTCACATAAACCTGCTCTTTCTGTTTTCCTTTCCAGGTCTGTGTTGTCTTCTAATGCTGCCCCATTTTTGGGTTTCCTCTTTCTCTGCTTTAGATCACGATGAAGGACATGTTCGACACAAGTGTCTTTAAGAACTTTGGCTCCTGTGTGCTTTTAGTTTAACAGGGACCTATGGGTGCAAGAAAAGCCCCAAATCTCCCAGGGCCACATTTCCCAGCATCTCAAGAGGGCCGTGCTGGGGGAGATGCGCCGTCCTCGACTGTTGCCATCCCATAGCTGCTGCAGAAGCTCCACGCTCCATTGGGTTTCAGCTTTGTCCCAGGTGCAGGCACGGCCACAGCTTGGTCCTGTCCCTTGTGCCCTTCTGGGGTCAGCAGGCGGCTGGGGAGCGAGCTGCACTCCCTGCCCCATTCTGTGGGGTGTCCGTGGGGTTTTCCTCGGGGTTTTCCTCGGGGTTTCCCAAGCTCCGTCTGCTCCTGTGCTCTCCCCAGCCCATAAACCTGCAGCCCAGGGGCCGCCTGCACCCAGCACCTTCCCCGGCTCCGACACTCCCGGGACTGGTCTCCATTCGTTGCAGAAGCTTCCCTTCCATCTCTGGGGCCGACTCTCCCCCCGGAGCAGAGCTGTCCCCGCTCTCCCCGGTTTCATAACGCGTCGCTCTGCCAAAGGCCCATCAGCACTTTGTATTCAATTAACGCCGCGCGGGGCCACGTCACGTGCCGGGGGTCCGGCCAAGGATGTGCGCAGCCCCGGGGCGGGCGGCCTGGGAACGCAGCGGGCTTTTGTTCTCACTTGTTAATCATTGTTTGGCTTTCGGTAACGAAATTTTGTTGCTTTGTGGCATCGAGCAGCAATTCTCATTTCACAGCTTCGCGGAGTTGATGGGAATTTAAGGGCTGGATGCAAATGAACTTCATTAGCATGCTTAATTATCTGATAAGCCTCACATCCATCTGCCCTGCATATGCTTTGTACTCGAGGCTGTAGGACAAGCAGCCACGTTCGCTTTGGCCGCGGAGCCCGGGCACGGCGTCGCATCGTTGCCCCGTGAGCGCACGTGGCCGGGGAGCGGCAGCCGCCCCGCATAGCGCAGCGCTGACGGCAGAGCTCCCTCCTGCCCTCGGCCCCACCAGCTCGCACCGTGGCAGAGACGCCTTGTTCCCGCTGGGGCTCAAGTGTCACCCATCCCGGAGCCGCTGCCGTTCTGCGTGCAGCCTCCCTGGGCCAGCGCCAGCATCGCATCGGGTTCCCGGCCGCCCCGGCTCCCCGCTGTCCTGCAGCTCAATTTAAGAGCGGCTGTTGAGGAATTGCTGCGAGCTGGAACGCTGGAAACTTTGGAACGTTTGCAAGGAGTGGTGACATGGCGTGCTGGGGGTGCTGGGGACAGAGCGAAACCTGCGGTCCCTCGGCGCAGAGATGTGGCTGCGGGGTGGGCGGCGCTGCCCGGGTGCGCCCATGGGTGCAGGAGCCGCTCACAGCCGCAGGTCCATCCCCACGGGCGGATGGCAGAAGATCCACGTGCACTTCCCATCCCGCAGGAATGGGGTCACGTTCCGGGACCTGGGGAGGCCGTGAGCCCAACCCCTCTGCAGGTCCCGGCTGGGGGCAGTGGGGAGAGAGGCCGCGCGCTTTGGGGCCGGTTGCTGGGGATGGTGCAGGGGTCTGCACGGCTCAGGGGTGTGCATGGTGGGTGTAGAGCCAGGGGCACGGCTCCGTGGTTGGCAGCACCGTGGGCAGCGTGCAAAGCTTTACCAATGCGGTGTGTGGCTGTAGCTCTGCGTCTTGTGTCGGAGGAGGATGTGTGCAGCTGGGCTCTGAACCTCTCCTGGAAAAGGGACGAGTTTTGCCTTTTTTACCCGCAGGACCCTGCTTTGTGCGCCATGCGTTGCTTTCCTTCTGCTGGGGGTGTTTGTAGCAGCCCCTGTGCCACCTGCAGCAGGGAGGCAGAAAAGCCCGAAAGCCCCGGGTACTGTTCTCGAAGCACCGGGGCAGACGCTGCCGAGCCAAGGGACTGCGGCCCACACACGGCTGCAGCTCGGGGCAGGGGGGCCCTGGGGACACGGGGACGTGGGGACACAGCACCAGCAGCACCCGCATGTCCCGGCCTTTACCTCCCCCTAGTGCCACCCTGGGGAGCAGAGCTGGGCACGGCCGGGGCGCAGCACCCTGCCCGGCACCCACAGCGTGCTGGTGGCAGCAGCCACCCCCAAGCCCCCAAACCGGGCCAAGCGAGCGCCTGGCATTGCTGCTGCAGCCGGCGGCAGCGAGGAGACATTGAGCAGAGGGGGCTGAGCAGAGCCATGCGGTGGAGGCACCA
This sequence comes from Numida meleagris, assembly GCF_002078875.1. Lineage (NCBI taxonomy): Eukaryota > Metazoa > Chordata > Aves > Galliformes > Numididae > Numida > Numida meleagris. The sequence goes on along the minus strand of NC_034421.1, from coordinate 13,049,379 downwards.
ACGCTTGGTCCAAAGGTACCGAAAAAGTGAAGTTCTGAAGGTGGGAATCGGGTGGGAATCAGCACTGAAAAGTGCTGTCCCCATGCGGCCGGGTGAAAGGAGGGCTCGGACCCCACCAGGTCACTGTGTCTTTGGGGACGAGGACCTGAGCCCATGCATGCACCAAATGGTGCCCGGCCTCAGCAGAGCCGCGGGGTCACCCCCAGCCCCCGGGGCTGCCCCTGGCCTTCACTCCCACCACCCCTTGTGCTGGGACCAGGCTAAGATTCCCCTCTGTGGACTGGGGCAAGGCATGCTCTGTTGAGGCACATGGCAGGGCAAGGGGTCTCAGGCACCAGAAAACGGATTTATGTGGTTTTGGGTGACGGGGAGCATCGAGGTGGTTCGCCTCCTCACACCCTGCTGCAGGAAGCACCCCAGGCTCCGCATTTTGAGTTGTCCCCAGCTTGGGACAAAGCACGGGGATGCTCTGGACGTGGGGTCAGCGTGCCCCTTGATGGGAGAAAGCCGAATCACGGCCTTGTCCTACCTGCGCGTGCCTCTGTTGCCCTCAGAGGCGCGGGCTGAGCCTTGTGGGGCCACGTAGGGTCGTGTGGTTTGAGGTGATGGGAATGTGAGTGGTGCTGGCCCCGTGTCACTGTCCTGTGGGGCAGACCCCAACCCCATCCCCCCATGCCCTGCTCCCCAGCGCTGCCCCCAGCCCGAGCAGGGCCAAAGGCTGCACGTCCCCGATGCCACAGGGGAAGGAGCCCTGGGCGGCTTCCAGCAGGAACCAGCCCAACGTGGGAGTCTGCTGCACTCTTCTGGCTTTAGAAACATCTTGGAATCAGAGGATTCCTCTTTTTTCCATCCGCCCACGAGAAGTCACGCAGCCAAAGGGTTAATTGCAGTTAAACCCCGGTTTAGCAGCCGCTAATGCTACCCCCCCCCCGGCCGGGCGGCCCTGCCAAGTCCTGCGCAGGGTATTTATAGCACTGTGAACTTTGAGCATGTCCAGCGGGCGGGCAGAGCCCGGGCCGGGAACACGGGCAGGGCTTGGCTGGGCAGGAGGCTCCCGCGTCCCAGCGTCCCCAGCCCTGGAGATATTTCAGGGAGGTGTGGATGTGGCACTGGGTAGGTCAGGTGGGTGGTCGGGCTCAGTGATCCTGACGGTCTTTTCCAGCCCAGATCGTTCTATGCTTTCTCAATTCCATGATCTCCATCCCATGATTCGCATGGGAACGGATGGGCCGTGAGCGCCCTGGTTTGCACGGACACCAGCAGTGAGCAAAACTGGTCTTACTAAGAGCAGGGGGAAGGAGGGGACGAGCAGTCACTCACAGAGGTGATGTCTAGAGCGAGCCTGGATGGATGCTTCCAAAAGGCCATCGGTCTGACCGCTGTGGAAGGCCCCAGCCCTACAGCTGGTGTTCGTCCCATGGCATTGCCAAGGCTGCAGGTTGGGCTGGGGCAACCAGAGAAGGCAGAGAAGAGAAGGCCCCGGTCTCCACAGTGGGCTTGGGCTTGTCTGCTCCTTGCTGCTGGATTCCCCAACGAATCACGGAGTCCTTAAGGTCGGGGAGACCAATAAGATCATCTGGTCCAACCATCCAGAACAGTTGTACTTCTTTGCATAAAGGGCTGGAGGAAGCAGAGCTGGATGGCAGGGGTGGTCGGGGCGATGGAGCAGCTTCCACCCCAGGAACCCATGCACCGGGGATGTGTGTCCTCCCCCCACCGCCGTGCAGCCGCTTCTCCCGGTGCTGAGCGCAGGACGTGCAGACGTGGTTCCTGCAGAATTGCTTTCTGGAAATCCACCCAGAGTGTACGGTCATTTTTTTTTTTTTCCTCATAAGCAACTGAAAGGGGTGGGCTGAAATTTAGGGTTTTGTTTTTTTTTTTCTGTGAGTTTCTGCTGATTCTGGCCCGGGAAGAGAGCGTTTCGTCGCACATAGGTGGTACCTGGCTGCGCTGTAAGCAAGTTAACGCCGGGCCGTACAAAGGGAAGAGTCTGGAAATCTTCACAGGGGAGGGCTGGCCTCATTCGTAATTACAAATGTACACAGGTCTGTATAATTGTCTCAGCCGGCTCTGGGGGCGGTAGCTCAACAGTGCCTCTATTTCCAGAAAACACTGATGATTTCTTTGGGGGAAAATGTATTGCGTTCCCTGGGCAGAATGAGAGGGCGTTGCTGTGGCCCCCTGCGATGTTTTTAGGTGCAGAGCCCACCCCAGGGAGGTCAGCACAGCTCTGTGTCGGTGGGCATAGGAGCAAACACGGAGCTATGAGGGAAAGGCCTCAGCCTCACGGGCCTCCGCATGAAACGTGTTGCAGTGGAGCGGCAGAGCTGGTCAGTGCACACGGCTGTTGGGAAAAAGGGCTGGTGTACGTTTTTGTGGGAAATAAAAGGAGCCTTGTGGGTGACATTGCACCTTCCCCTGGGAATGTCGGCGCGATGCACGTGGGCTCCAAATGACAGTGGGGGCATTTTGCCACGGGGCCTGAACCCCACTCACCAGTCTGGGCTGCTCCGCCTGCGTTTGGTGGCGATTCCGGTAACGGGGAAACGTGAGCACCCGCGCCGTGAGGATGCGGTGTTTGCAGCGCAGGAATTGGTTCTGGTGGTGCAGGGGGAGGTGTGGGTTTAGGGAACGGGGATTGCTGGCTGTCGTTCAGCAATGTCTCCATCGCATTCCCCCGGTGAGGGCTTTACTCTGCTTTCCCCTTGGTGTCCCTTTGGCGTTCGGCGCGCCGCGCTTCGTGCCGTAACAGCTCCGGTTGCTCAAAAGCAGCGACGAGCACAAATGGGAGAGGGGGTGACACATTCGTGCTATTGCCCACTGCCGTGTTTGTGTACCAGATTTTGTCACCATCTGTCATTTCTGTTTTCCCATCGTTGCCAAAAGTTGTCATTCTGAATGGAGGGTGGAGACGTTTTCAGGAGATAACACAAGATAATTTTAGGGGCTTTAGGGCCTGCGTGTTCCGTGCTGTGTGTCAGCAGCCCCGGTGCACATCAGCCCCGTGAGCCTTGGATGGGTCCTGGGCAGGGGCTGAGCTGAAGCTGTTTTTAAAGCCATCGGTTGCGGCCACACGAACGCACCGAGATGCGCAGCTGTCGTCACTGGGAATGCTTCTGTTCCTTGCGGTCGCAACAAAAAGCTGGAAAAATGAAATGCGTCCTCTGAAATGTTAAAAAAAAAAAAAAAAAAAAAAGCAGAAAATATGGGCAGAGTGGGCACACGGTGACATGGGGTGCTGGAGCCCAGCCCTGACCGCAGCAGCTTCTGGGGATGTGAGCGGGGACCATCAGCCCTCATTTGAATTCCGCTTCTCGAGGCACCAAGAGCTCATCTGCTGGCATCAGCTGGACTGCAGGGAAATGCAAAGCCAGGAGTGGGGCTTGATGCTTTGAGCGTGGATAGCCAGCGCTCCAAACTCCTATAACCCCAAACCAAGGGTATAGGGGTGTCCCGGGGTTGCAGTGGGAGGTCACAGCTGGTGCAGCAGGAGGTGGGGAGAGGGAAGAGGGGACCGCCTTTGCTCTAAAAGAGCCAGATTTGGGGCACTGAAGATGGAGAGAGGACCAAGGCCATGTCTTGACAGTGACCACTTGCAGACCAAGGGAGGAGGAGAACGAGACTCCTTTCCTCCAAAAAGCCCAGGGTGCACAGCCGGGGGGATAGGGTCTCCGTGCCCAGAGCTGCTCATGCATGGCTGGAGCTGCAGGGATGCGTCCTGGCCTTGGCAGGAGGAGAAGCTGTGGAGGGAGCAGCCCTGGGCGCCAGGCTGTGTGCGGAGCTCTCTGAGAAGCAGGACGAGCTGTTGTCCAGGACATGTCCCTAGGACATGTCTAGCTCTGGCTTTCCAGGACGTGGGGACAAGAGGTGAGATCTCAGAAGGGCAAACACAAAGAACCCAAAGGGGCTCATCAGGGTACGTTTCACAGGGATATGGTTGAAGAAATAGCAGTTTACCTATTTCTGGCCAACCTAGCAGCTCCCTTCTTGAAACAGCAGTGAAGCAGTGGGTGGGCTGCGCCCTGACTTCACAGGGGTCTTCAGCACAGTCCCCCTTCCCAGTGCTATGACCAACACCACAGATTGGCATTGGGTTAAAGCCATCTGAAAGGAGAGTGCAAACAGCATGAAAAGAAGAGGTGCTCGTACCAGCCACAGCAGCGAGTGGAGATTTCAGATTGGGCCCTAAATCTGGTACTGGTCAGTTTTAATTAGTAGCCTGTTAATTTATGTGCCTCTCCCCACGTGGGCTGGGATCATGGCACTGAACTTGCTCTAAGGACTCTGCTGCCAGGTAACAGCGATGGGATGAGAGGTGATGGCCTCAGATTGCGCCAGAGGAGGTTCAGGTTGGGTGTTAGGAAACGTTCAGTCTCAGGAAGAGCAGTGATGCAGGGGCACTGCTGCCAGGGAGCGGTGGGGTCACCGTGCATGGAGGCGTGCAGGAACCGTGGGGATGTGGCACTGAGGACGTGGTCAGCGAGCACGGTGGGGTGGGCTGGGGTTGGAGCTGGGGGTCTGAGAGATCTTCTCCAACCTGAAAGGCTGTGGTTCTGTGACCGGGCTGATGCTGGCTTTGGTACGGTTTGTGATATTTTACATTATGAAGTCTTCCTGGCAGAGTCCTCATCCATGCAAAATCCTCTATTTCACGCTGTCCTCAGCCTCTTTTGTAGTATGGATTCAAGATAACAGCTCTGTCCTGTTTTAGCAGTTCAGTAATGTAAATGGGCTTTCCTAGCTTGAATCCTTCCCTATTTGCTCTCTCCTGGAGGGTAATTTTTCACAGCTCACGAGCAAATTCCACCCGAGCATTTCAGGATGCTGCGCACGTCAGTGAAAGCCATTGTAAAAATGTTGGGGCTTTTTTTTTTATTTCACAGGAGTATTTCAGAGCTCTCAAACTCATACCAGCTCGGGAAATGGCCCCAAACGAGCACCAAGCACCTTCTTGTATTGGAGAGCACAGACAGATGACGGACAGGTGACGGGTTGAGTTCCGCGGTGCAGGAGGCGAGCACACGGTGGGCGGGTTGGTTTGCAAGTTAATCCTGTTGTCATTAGAGGCAGCAGCGTAACAGCAAAATGGCTGAGTGGCAACATCAGGGGGTGAGGTACCACGAAGGCCGAGGGTGTGCCGAGTCGTGCAAGAACGGGACAGGAGTAATACGCACAAGGAAACACTGCAGGCTCACACGTAGGGGGATGCAGCAGCAATCCGAGTGGAGCAGCTCCTGGTGCAGCCAGCAAGGTGCTGGGCCTCGAGGAGTTCCAGGCCAGAAGTGCTGTGCCCAACCAAGGACACGGAATCCAAACAAATTAAAATGCATCCGGACTCATGCGCGGCGATGTGCGTGTGCATTAAAAGCGCTCCCTGACCTTTACCGGGATGGCGTTATCCCCCGGAGCACAACATTTTATTACTCCTGCCTTCTACATAATTTATCATAGAAAAAATATTATTTTGGCTATAAAATTATTCGCCTTCATTTCAAGCCCAGCAATAGTATTTAACTTTCTGATCCTTTTTGAAACTAATTTCCCCAGGCAAATTACATATTGTGCCAAGAGATTCCTTCGGCTTTAAATTTTCCTGCCGTTAATGTCACAGGATGGGACATCACCGCTGAGAGGGCCATCATTTTTTTCTGATAACCTTGAAAGCAACAGAGAACCTCATCAGAGTTGCTCTCACGCAGGTTTTCCAGTGGAAATTACCCCGGATTTTCCAGTGCTGGTTCTCACACGGACACAGTTAGCTTTGCTGCCCCGCTCCGATCCCCTTCACCTGAGCTATGAGCAATAACAATAATTGTTTCTGTTTTTGCCCTAGCCCGTTATTTGGGCACGGTGCAAATCCATGGCAAAAGGTGATTTCTGCTGCAAAGTTTTTGCAGCTGAAGCCCCGCTTCTGCGTTTGGGAGCAGTGCTGGGCTGGGTGGGCAGAACGGGGCTGGGTTTGGCTCTGCTGTACACAGGGGGCAGCGGGAAACGAGACGCATCCGAGAGAATGCACGAGAGCCAGCCCTCACCCAGCAAGATCTCGGAGGGAAGCGCGGCACTGGAGGGGCAGTGGATGCTTTGAACTGGTTGTTGCCACATCTAGGAAAAAAGAAACAAAGCAGTGAGTTTGGTTTGAGTCGAACTGAAATGAGAAATTCAGGGAAGAGAGAGCGGGAGAAGCGATGTCGTCGGGTTCATTTGTCACTTCTCACTCCTTTTATTTTCCCGGCTCTGGAGCGAGAAGCTGTTCTAAAAACTTTGCTCCTGCAGCACGGAGATGTGTTTTTTATCAAGGGGTAGATCCAAATGTTTCCACGCTCCCCAAATTCCCAGAGATGGAACCTCAGGGGTCTTCTGAATACTCATCGAATACCTGAACACGCGAGGGCTGCCTACCTGCAGAGAAGCACGGCTTTCTGCTGTGGGTTACTGCCTAGAAAGAAGTGAAAAAAGCGTCAACCAATTCTTCCAGCACTCGAAAAATGCTGAGGAGGAGACCAGAGTACATTCTCATTTCTCCTACGAAATCCAGTTCCTGACTCCAGACCACAGAGAGGACCCAAGATCCTCTCTCCCATGGAAGTTGCTTTTTTCTGGTCTAAAATGGAGAAAGAACCCTTGTGCTGGAGGAAGAGCAGACTGGAGGAACAAACAGGCCGTTAATGTATTCACCTTGTCGACCCAGCTCCATGGGCTCCGTGCCTTGATGAATATTGAAGGATTTTATACAAATTGGAACTGGTTCAGCAGGACAGTTTTCCAGAGAGCCAGCCCAGGAAGGCTTCCTGGTCCTGGGGGGCCCTTCCATCCACGACAGGAGAGCGCCTGGGCCCTGCTCCGAGGGCTGAGGCTCCCAGAGTTCTGCACACAGGTGACTGACGGGATGGTGGTGAGACCAAGAGCTCAGGTGGAGTTTTCAGGGGACCATCCCATACTTCTTGCAGCAGAATACAAGGGCTGTCAGCCAGAACACAAGGAGGGCAAGACCCTTTAGGAGGGTCTGCTGTGATAGGAGAAGGGGAAATGTTTTCAAACCAAAAGGGGGAGATTTAGGTTGGATATAGGAAGTTCCCTACAATATGGGCAGTGAGGTTGCCCGGAGAGGCGGTGGTGCCCCATCCCTGCAGACACCCAGGGTCAGGCACTGATGGAGCTGGGGGTGTCCCTGTTCACTGCAGGGCAGCAGGTCTGGATGACCTTTGGGGTCTCTTCCAACTCTACAGATTCTGTGATTCTATGATTTCCCAATGCCACTGAGGCCACTTGCGTGGAAGCCATAGCGCTGCTGCGAGTAATGCTACTGATACAAAAAGAAAGCTTTGCACGGGGAGGGAAAAGAGCTGAATGATGAGATTTAGGGTAATGAACTCACTTTCATAAAAGAAGTATGCAGTCTACCCAAGTAGGTTGATAAAGGCAGGGATTGCATTGGATTGAACGGAGCTCTGCTTCGTGGGGTAAGATGTGCTGAGCCCTTGACCTTGTCCCTGTAGAAGGCCTCATGGAAAGGGCAGAGGAATGAAACAGGTGAGGAAGAATCTGAAGACACCTGTGAAGGAGCAGGCAGTCGCCCAGTCCCCCACGCTGGGGCAGAGGTTCATGGCTCATGGTTCATGGGTGTGCTGGTGTGTCACTGCTCCAAGCGCTGTGCAGTGAATAGAAGGAAGAAGGGGCCGAGGCACCAGCTGTGGTGGGCAAGGTGAGGTCTTCGTGGCAGAGAGCAAGGAGGCAAAAACCTCCAAAATCATCTGTCTTGAATAGCCAAGTGCACCTGGGGACTCCCCGCATTTCCATGTGCTCAGGGAAGGGATCTTTCAGTGTGATCAGCAGGGAAAGTAAGGTTCCATATCGTTATTTTGGCCCGTGTGGCTTCAGCCACACATAAACCACTAATGGCAACTGCTAAGAGGAAGCTGGCAGACATGGAACTTGCTGAGATTACACAGATTGCTACTTTAGGGACAGAAATATGATTTTCAGATGGATTGTGCAGCTGGGTGAGAGCTGGTGGCAGGTGGACAAAGCTGCAGTGTGGAAGAGCCCAAAGACAGGTATTTTTCATAGCACTTTGACTTAAAAATGATTTATTTTTTAAAAAACCAAATGGACCATTGTCTCTTGGGCTAAGTGCAAACCGTGATTTCTAAGAGCAACGGCCCAGAATAAGAACATAAAGACAGATTTCCACACATTTTTCATAACAGCTTGTTAGTCATGGCCAAATTACAGGCCAACGCCAGCAGAGGGGCTTCACATTTGGGATGGGAGGAAGAAAGGAGCACTCCGAGGGGGAGACTTGTTTGTGTTGGTGACAGAAGACCGCACGAGATCCTGAACTGTTGTGTCCACCTCTGTGAGATCCGTGCTTGTTAAAGGGATGATTCCTCTGCGCTGCAGTCACACCAGAGCCCTTGGCAGACAATGGGCAGAGCTCTGAGCAGCTCACAGTAGTGCCCCTGTTTACATCCCATCCCCACACGAGTCTATTCAACACTTTGAATAGATTTTATTGCTTTAAAATGATAAATACTTACAGACAAGGAAAGCACCTGGCTGATACTTGACAGCATGATATTACCGGATGGCACCTACGAAGCAGGGCTTGCCACCTGCAGATATTTTCTTTTACAGAAAACGAAGGAAGCAGACTGTTAGGGATGTTAATTCCTTGGGCTGTGGAGCCTAATGGAGGGTTTGCAGAAGGGCGCAGAGATATAGCTGCACACAAAACAGTGCTGCGATTGCGGTCCCGGGGGTTACCACCACTTCCTGAACACAACAAGAATTCACCCATGCAATGAACATCAGAAGCCAGAAACAACAGTTACGTCGCACGAAGTTGCTCCGCAGTCCCGTGAGCGCAGGTGGTGTCTGCGCAGACAGATGTGCTTGGGGAAGATGGGCAGCACCTCCTTCAGCACCTGGGAGGGGGAGGTAGTGGATGCTGGGCTCGTCTGTTTGCCTGGACAGCCCCACCGGGCAGCAAACGCGGCAGGTAAGGCGACCAAATGCTGAGACATAACGTTGCCAGGAAAAACGGACCCTGATTCCCTACGAGAACTGTCCTGGTGATACCACGGTGATTACAAGTTACACAGCGGAGCTCCTCAGCAGTTATTCAGACACTGTTAATTGTTTGGCTCGAAGGATCTGGGGTCACCTGCTATAGAAATGATACTTCCCTGTTTTGGCTATGGGCAGGAAGATAGGATCGCGGGAACTGCGTCTTTAAGCAGCTTAGTTTTGGAGACAGGAAGTCTGGAAATGGGCTGCAGCAGTGCAGAGTTTATTATGCAATTTCTCTTGGAACTAGTCCCTGAATAAAGGGGTTATCCATTAAGCACCTGCTCCCGAGCTCCGCCTGTGAAGTCCTCAGGAATCCATGCTTAATTCTCAGCTGGAGGAGCAGGGAGCCTGGAGCCGATACTGGTAGTACTGGGTGTGAGTTTGCAGTGCCAGGGCTCATCCGCGTGCTCTGCAGTAGCTTTCTTCCCCTAAGTCCTCCTATACTATTTGGGCAGCCTGTTGGGCAAGTCATCACGGCCCTGTTTCTCCGGGTGGCTGTGGTTAAGGGCCAAGGTCTTCCCTTTCCTCCTGACATGAGCACCACGCTATTGTAATCCCATGGCAGGAGGCAGCTGGGGCCGCCCTAAGCAGACCTCGACACAGCAGTGGTAGGGTCCTCTTCCTCCTCTGCTGCCCTGGGATGTGGGATTCCCTCCCTCCAAAACACCTCCTTCCGATCCCACTCCCCGGGACTCACAGCCCCCCTCTGACTTTATCTCTGTGGCAAGTCTGCCTTGGCCTGGCACTTCTGTGAAGGCAGAGGGGCTCTCCCAGCTGAGGGAGGAGGACTTGTGGCCTGCTTCCATCTGCTCCCCATTCCAAGCACTGAGGTGGCAGCGCTGCCCTGGCAGGCACACTGGTACACAAGCTGTGCTTACAGTTGTGGTGGTGGTAGTGATGGTGGTGTCCAAGCCCTCTGCACAGCAACTTTACATCCAGATCTGCATTATTGGTACAACACCAGCACATAGACCCCAGCCAGGCAGCACAAACACTTTCCTGGAGGTAAGCTGTGCATGCACCCATGTTCTGTCCCCAGTAGGTCCCCATCCTGACTTTATGCCAGGGCTGAAAAGTCATTGCGGCAGCATAGAAGGGGGCCAGAGGGAAGCAGAACACTATGGGGATCTCCCGGGCTGCTCCGGCAAAAGCTTTGCTTACAAGGCCACAAGCAATGTAACGGGCAAAAAAGGGCACAAAGTTACCGCAGCTGCAGCTCAGAATGCACTGACCACACTTTTAGAAATTTCAGGCAGTGGATAGCAAAGGGCACTGCTGTCTTCTGTTGTGCCTGACTGCCAATCTGACCTGATTTCCATCCACCTGCCTCCAGCAACAAGGCATTGTCCCTTGACCTCAAGTGAGGCAAATGCCTTACATTACAGCGAGACATTGCTGGGCAGGAGCTGTTGCAGATCCTCATTTCTGCGTTTCAGATGCCCTACTCGCCAAAGGGAAGAAGTGTTCCTCTGCGATTGCGTTGCCCTCGTTTTTACGATGACGGGCAAGCAGACATTTTTCTGCTCCTAGACTTGAAACACCCAGGGCAGTTGCTGAGACCTGAGGCCAACAGCTTGTGTTCCGTTGTGCTAACGCAGACCGTGCCCACCAGCAGCAGTGTTCAGGTAGCAAGCACCTGGAGCTCCCCACCCAAGGGACTGGTGCCCCTGGTGCTGGACCCAGCTCAGACCCTGTGCTCTCATGTCTGGATGCACCGTGAGCCTCTGAAGCCCTGTCCCTTGCTGACCTGCCCTAACGCACATGGGAATGCTCTGCTTTTGAAGGAAACATCGGTAAGGCAGACAACCAGAGAGCACTGCCCGTGTAACCGATGAGTGATAGAAGCAGAGGCCTGTAAGAGACCTCTGGTGTGACTATAGTCAGACCTCAGCTTGGACAGGCACCATGTAAATAAATAGAGAATTTGCAAGTAAATGTAATGAAATGCATGTAAATGCAGAAGTAAATGTAATGAATACGAGTTTAGCCATAAAGGAAAGACAGACTTGCCCTTTGCTAAAGAGGGTGTCATTATAGATCTCCTTTAAACCAATGCGGAGGTGTTGATTGATCTGTCCCAGCTTATGGATTTCATCAGCATCCTCAGCACTGTATCAGTGCCCTCCTTCAGTCTGTCCTCCAGCGGTGTCTGGTCTTTGGGGACATGTCGACATATTGGTGCTGAAAACAGCCCCAAGCATCTAGTTTGGGTATGAGGCGCTCCGCTGCCTTGGCATGGCACGTCACCAGGGCTTATAGGACCTGCTTCTCAGGTTGGGAACCAGTATGGAAATCCGCTGAAGCACATGAGCTCCAGTCCTACAAACCTGTTTCGGCCAGGGAAGTCTGTCTAGACAGAGTGCAGGTATTTCTGAAGCCAGGAGCCTCCACTGCCGTGTGGTGCCATGGCTCCAGTGCCTGAGAGCTGCCCTCATGCATGGCTGTGCTGGCGGAGGGCTGGGGACAAGTGACCATGCGGGGCCAGGGGACGCTGGATCTGCAGGGAGAAGCCCCTCAGCACGGCCACGGCCTCGTGCAGCCTGCTTAGCCCAGGCCTGGGGTCACCAGCTGGGGTGGGTGCTGTGACAGGGCATGAGGGGCTGCCACAGGGGATTCACTGCCTGGGCAGCAGGAGGCAGAGGGTGAGGGTAGGCTGAGGGATGCCAGGCACCGCGGGGGGACAACGGGGGGACGCACAGCGCAGCCTGGGCCCTGCGGCCTCTGCGCTGTCTCAAGGCGGTGTGGGAGAGGCAGGGCGCAGCCTGGCACGGCCCCAGCGGCCCACACTGCGAGCAGCAGGCCGGGCTGTGCCGCTGTGCGGCTGGGGGGCCGAGAGGGGACACTGAGGGGGAAACGCGAGGGACAGAGGGTGTTTGTGGCGGGGCTAAGGGAACGCCGTGGGGGGGACACCGAGGGGAAACGGGGGGGGGCTGAGCTGAAGACACCAAGGGACTGAGAGAGGGCACGTGTGGCAGGGATGAGAAGGCACCGTGAGGGGAAACACTGCGGGAGGGAGGACGCTGACGGACACACGGAGGAGGGACCGTGAGGGGACACACTGCGAGAGGGCGGCGGTGGGGGAGCCCACAAGACACCGGGGTCAGACTGAGGTAAGCGGCCCGGAGCGCGCGGGGAGGTGACGGACGGGCGCTGACAGGGGCCGAGCCCGCGCTCCCGGCCGAGGCCGCCCGCCCCGAGGACGCGGCGGAGCAACTGAGGACGAGCTCGGCTCTTTCCGGCGCAGCTCGCGCCTTTCCGGCGGCGGCGGGGGCGGGGGGCGTGCCCCGTGCGCGGTGACGCAGCGCGCAGTCCCCGCCCCGGCCCCGCCTCCATGGTCTCTGGAAAAGAGAAGAGAAAAAAAAACTTTTTTTTTTAATTGAGGAATCAACAGCCGCCATCTTGTCGCGGAGCCGGAGCGCGGCGCGAGCGGAGCGGGGCCGGGCCGGGCCGGGCCGGGGCAGCGGGGGCC
>NC_034421.1:12958714-13035936 GCF_002078875.1 Numida meleagris | reverse complement strand
AGCTGCGAGCCCGCGGTGAGCCCGGGCGCTCAGGTGGACGAGCCGCGGGCGATCCGTGCCGGCCGCCGAGGCGTCGCTTCGCCGCGGGTGCGTTCGAGGCGCGCGTTCCTGCGTAGCCGGAAAGTTTCGCGGAGGCCTTCGCTCGCGTTGCGTGCGAAACTTTGGCGTCAGCGCGGGGAAGCGGCGAGAAGCGCTTTGGTACGCGTTCCTTTTCCGTCTCTCTCTGGGATAAGGAGAGGAGCGATCCCGGTCAGCGAGCAGGCCGGGATCGGTAAAGAAACGTTTTCTCCTCGCCCGGTTCTTTCCAGCGGCGCGTGCAGTCGTGATTATTTCACGGGATTTCCCTTTGTCTCGTGGTGCTTGCGCTGTCGGATGGGAAACGTGCAGCCTGGCAGTTTATGGCTGTGTTGTTACTCAGGACTTGCCCTGTATGTGTAATGGTGGAGGAGAGATCCTGACGCCGAGCGCAGACGCGAGCTGCCCCAACTTCGATCCAAGTCGGGTTTTTTGCACCCGGAGCGCCCGAGCTGCGTAACTCCGCGCCGGCAGTTGTCATCTGCGCCAGGAGATTGTCAGCGTGGAGATCGGTTACTTTGCTGGGAGTCTAACGCGGCTCCTTCCCACCGAGACGCAGCCGCTGCGGGTAGCACCTTCCTGCGCCGGTCGTGTTTTTTGGGGGGTGGCATTTCCTGCGTGTCTCCCAGGAGTTTGACACCAGCATCTGCACGAGATGAAGAAGCAGAGCAGATAACCCGCCGGGCTGATTTTATGTGGCAGTCGGTAGCGATACGGTTGTCGTCCCCCCCCACCCCCCTGCTTTTTTCCTTCTCATTCGTACTTTGAGCGATAGTTGCGTATACGCCTGGGATTTTATGGTGTTGGTTCATTTTTATTTATTCAAATGACTCGAACTTAACAAGTGAACGTGCTGCCTTGGCCAGTGGCAGTAGAGCTGCTGGAGACGCTGGGCCAACGCCAGGCAGCAGTAAATAAGGCAGCACTCAGGGGTCAGCCCCGCTGGACCCTGGAGATCTGGTCGCCTGTGAGATAATTACCGCTTTTCTGGTGCAGGCTTCACTTTCTATTCTGTCTAAATGCTCCTGGAAGTTACGACTCCTGTCCAGTGCCACTAATTATTTCCACGGCAACGTGCCGTGTTCAGATTTTGTAATCTGTAACTTCACGTGCCAAATTCACCTCTTCTTGATGTGTGTTTCTGCTGGAGGTTTTGCTCTCTGTCGTTACCTGCTAACGCAGAACACCACAAGCAAAAGCGTTTTAGTGCTGTTTTATCGCAGCGCTGTGGTTTAATGAGAGAAATCAGAGGGAACTGAAAAATAGGATTGGAAAAACTCTAGAGTTTGTCCTTCTACAATGAGAAAGCATGTGGGACGACTTAGAAATCTGACACTTCCATCCTAATTTGGTTTACACTTTCAAGAATTTTTGCTTTGTAAATCTTCCTTTTAACATATGTTATGTTTTCCATCTGTCTTCTCAGATGTCTAAGATGCAGAGAGAACCTAATTCTTTTATTTGGAATGCTGTCTTTAATAGAGACGTCTCGACAAATACTGTTAGGTGTTGCGTGGAATCGCGGTGTGAATCGAAAGAAATCTGGAACTTTACTGTCAGTGCTCATTCAGCCGCTGGAAGCTCAGAATCTGAATCTTTAACCCAGACACACGCGCACACTCTTCAAAATCTTCACCATCTTGCCGTTGAGAAGATAAGAGTCTTTCCCATTATTTGGGTAGACACAGTCCCTTTGATTTGCGATAACTTAATGTGTATGCCCACGTATATCCACGAAATAACTGCTTCTCCGAGGGTCATTCGTAAAGCTGTGGGAGCTCGCTGGGGATGGCAGCGCTGTCGGTAGGAGCTGCTGGCTCTGGGACGGGCCTCCCCATGCCGTGCAGCAGCAGGCTCCAGCCCTGGCTGCCTGTGTTGTGTTCTCCAGGTGCAGGCTTCTCTCTCGCCCTGCCCGTGTGTGCTCAGTGCCGTAGTGGGTGTCGCTGTGTGGGTGACACGGCTTCTGTGTCACCTCCGGTGTAGTTTTACCTAGGGGGGCAAGGAGAGCTGGAAATCACGCGTGTAGATCTGCTCTGCGGTAGCTGCGAGGTTATTTCCTAAGTTTCACGGGCTCCTGAAGGAAAGCGTTAATGAGAGTGATTCAGAGCAGCCTCTGCTCGCCGAAATCGGCACTTTGCAGCGGAACAGATTTGAGCAGATGCCGGTTTTGTATTCAGTCAGCTATACTTGGAAGCTTTTTTAGAGTGAAATATATTTAAAGAAAAAAGTTTCAAGTGCATGTGTGCTGTCGGTTCCTTCTGCGCGTTCAGCGCAGCTTTGCGACGCGTGCTCCTGCGCAGACTAATTTCAATTGCTGACAAACTGCCCTCACTTACCGTTGGGTCCCAGGAGTAGGGAGGGAAAAAGGGCACTAAAGGAAAGAGAAAGGAACCGTCGCCGTTGCGGCTGCTGCAGGTCATGAAGGAGACATAAAACTCGCTTTTTTATTGTAATTTTGCGTATTCTTTAATTCTTTTTGTTTCGTAACGTGCTTCTAAGTGCACGTTAATCCTGGCTGTTTTGTTCCTGGCAGGAGCAGGCCCGCTGTGTGACAGCTGTGCACGGAGGTGAGCGCTTCCCCCCAGGCTGGTGTGGCTGGAGGGTTTGGGGGAGGACAGAGCTCTCCGTGCCGGTGCCATCACTCACAGTGGGGAGGTGGAGGACTGAAGGATTTAAAACGTGCAGTGCCCCGTGTTGACCCGTGCCTTTGATAAGAAGCCTGTAGGCAGGGGATGTCACGGTCACTGTTAGGCTTGTCGAGGTGATGCGCGTCTTGGGGAGCTGTCTTGCTGCGGTGAGGGTGGCACGGCCTTCACGTGGGGCAGGGGATCCATCGGTGGTGTGGAGAGCTGAAGGCATTCCTGTGCTGACACTGGTTTGCTGTGCGTTTCGTGCTGCCTTAAGCAAGTGCCTGCTGTTTGTTGCTGGGTTCTCACGTGATTTTGCTCTAAATGGTCATCTCGACCCTTAACGTTTTGTCAGCTGTTAAACTAGGACGCCAGGAAAGATGCACGCCTTTGTGGTAGGCTGAGAAAGCGAGGCCTCAATTCCAGCGCCGCGCTCCGAGAACCCTAAAATATTCCATCTTAACCAGGATGATCTTCGGGAAGCAAAGCTATCGCGGCCCGCACACGTCTCTCCCCGTGCACACGCGGATTGCCGGGCTCCTGCTGCCCACAGCTCTGCTCCTGCTGCAAGGCGGGTCGCTGAGCCGCGCTGTGCTGCGCAGCCTGCTAGCTGCGTGCGCTCTGACGGTGCTCACATGCTGCTGTTGGTGCTACTGGGTAGGATTTGAAGCTGCTCGCGAGAGCAGGCGTAGCGGCACTGTCAAAGCAGCAGAGACGCCTTGGGAAGCAGTTAAGAGGAGGAATAGTTACGCAGGGGCTCTGCAGGGCTGGAGGAAAGCAAAGTGAATCCATCGTTTGCCACCCGATGCTTCCAGAACGGACCACCTTGGGTTTCTTCTGCCACGCATTTTTTGTGGTGGTGTTTTTTTTTTTTTTTTCTTCTGTGTGTTCTTTTTCCCCTCTGGCATCCGGGAAGAGATAAGACACTCATTTATCTGAATGCCTTTTTTCGTATTTTCTTTGGTATACCAATTTTGGTACCCGAGACACTTCATGTGCCCTTACGCATTGCTTTGTGTTAATAGTGGAACATTCAAGAAATCGATGACTTGCTTTTTCCCCCTGTAGAAGCAGATCTGAAAGAACCTAGTTCATGTTTTTGGGGACCTGTAGCACATAGTATCTTCATTGTGAGCCGGAAGAGATCAAGATGATTGGAATAAGTACAGTAGAGAGACAGGCTTGAGTTTATGACTTGATGATACACGACGTGCAAGGGGGAAGGGGCAAGAAATTAAACCCAGTATCAGCATGGGTTTCAGCTTATACTGCTGTCTTTTTCAGGGAGGTGAGAAGGCAGCAGGGCAGAGTAGCTGAACGTCCCGGGGTCAGGAGGCAGATTGGTGCTGCTCACACTGGTTGTGGGTTAGGGGATGCAGCTAGGTGTGTTTTTCCCATCCCAAGAAGTCAGGCTGGTGGTGGGCCTGCTGTCAGGAGCAGTTCTGAAGCTGAGTGCTGGTAGAGGAGGCATAAAGGCTAGCAGAGAGCGGATTCTTTCTCATTAACTTCTTGATTTGTTTGCTTAGTGTAATGAGCTTCAGGTTTGAAAAGTCACTTAGTTGTTGAAGTCTTACAAAAATAGATGGAGAGAGATTTTTTTTTTTAGGAGCTTGAAACTACTTTACCTTGTTCTTAAGGTGAATTGGATTCTAAGCCGGTAGCATCCCTTTTGGTTATTGGGACGTACAAAGCAGATCCAATTTAACTGATTTTAGGAACTTAGCACCGCTTAGTTGCATGCCTGTGCCCTGCGTGGCATTCATTTATGGAGAAGAGTGGGCCGTAAATCCCTCCCCCTTCCTTCCCCCCGTCCCCCCAGCCTTTGGGGCCTCTTTGCCCTCCCCAGATCCCCACTGCTGTCTGTCCTGGCCCGGTGGCTGAGCTCCAGGTAGGGCACACCGGGTTGGTGTCTGTTTGCCTCGTTAGGTGAAGGCGCTAATGGAAAACTTCCTTACTGGAAATCTTTCTCTTCCCCCCCCAAAAAGGGTATTTTTAATTGCTCTTAGAACTTCAAATGTGCTAGTTGTCTGTTATGAAACAATAAATTACAGAATCCTCGCCTGTTGGAAGGAGGTGGGGTGGGTGTGGGAGCTGCTGCCCACCCCAAACACTGTGCCCATTGAGCAGGATACCTGCCGGGGGCCTGAGCCCTGAACTGTTGGGGCTTTGTCTGCTGAAGTCTGACGTGATTGAAAGTAGCCTCACCAAACAAACCTGGGCTCGCCGCAGCCTAACAGCCCTGCTGGCACGGAAGGAACGGCGCGGTGAGAATACAGCCTGTCTGCCGGGACCTGCAGCGCAGCTTCAGCAGTGACCCCGTGCATGGGGCACTCTGTGACGGGAGGGTGCCCCGTCATGTTGCAAGCAAAAGTTAGGCCATAAAGCTGAGACTGAACTTGGTAGCTGACCACCTGCAGAGAGCGGGGAAGGGAATACCTCAGCATGTGCCACCTCTCCAGGCAGAGCTGAAGGGACTGCGGTGACACTGAAAGGAGCTCACTGGCTCTGGGTAGTGGGAAAGAATCTGCTCACAGTTGCAACTAGTTGTATGGATGACAGTGTGCTACCTGAGAATGCAGCGGTTCTTCTTCTGGAAACGTTTGGGAGGAAACAAACTTTTATTTTTGTGGCAGTTGCTGAAAGTGCTGTCCAGGAAAGCAAAACAGCACTGCAGCCCGTGAAACTGAAATCAGGAGAGAGTGCGTCTCAAGTGTGTTATCTCCTGTGTGAACATAGGTGCTCAAAGAACACAGGCTTGGAGAAGGAGGCCTTTGGGGAAAGTGGCGGAGTTTGAATTGCTCGGTGCTTCTCCCTCCCTCCTGAAGGACGTGGGTTTGGTTCTGTTTGGGGGAGGCCTTTGTGCTGGAGGTCAGCTCCCGTTTGGCTGCTGCAGAAATGGGTCACGTTCTGTTAGGGCAGCTTTTTGTGTGTATGGATAGGATTTTCTATAACTGCCGAGACAGCCTCTTGTCTTCCCAGATTTGTTGTGGACATGCTTAAGTAGACTTTTGTTTTCTGTTGTATAACTGTTGCAAAATGCGCCTCGTGTTGATTTGACACACGCCGTTCTGCCCACAGTGTCAAAGCAGAACGCCAGATCCCTGCGTGAGCGGCTGAACACAGTGAGTTCGTACGCAGCCGCCATGCGAAGCTGCTTACCTGCGTTGTGTGTTCCTGCTGGCAGAGCTGTCGGCTTCCCGTGCCTACCGTTAACGGGCAGGCTCCTTACAGGAGCTGAAGAGGGGCGGGATGTGTCGGCTGTTAAGAGGCGGTATTCCCAAATGCTTTCTTCACTCTTCTCATAAGCTGCAAAAACATTTCCAGCCCTTGGCTCGGACAGCATGGAGAAGCGTCCAGGCAGCGACGTACAAAAACTGAGCCCTGCAGTCTGGTATCCTATTTGGAAGTGCCACTGGAAAAAAAACTTTTTTTTTCTTCCTTTTTTTTTTTTCTTGAGTACAGCAACGTCTTCACATCTTGTCGTTTCTCGTCTCCCCCAGCCATGCATACACACGCATACCTTTAGTTCTTGAAGTGTGGGCAGTTTTACTGTGGCACTGTGTACAGATGCTGCCTGTGGGGTTTACACAAGTTTCCTGGAGAAGCGCAGTGAGCCTCGAGGTGCACGACCAGCCTGGATCCTCAGGGCCGTGTCCCATCCATGGGGCTGCTCTGCAGAGCCCCGGCAGGGACAGCCCGACCAGAGCTGCTGGGAGCGGGCACCGGACCTTGGAGACACGGCTGTGGGGGGAGAGCTTGACATTAGTGTTGGCTTGTGAGAAGAGAGGTCGATAAAATACATTGCAAGAGGCACAGACCGCGGGATACCAAATATCGTGGGGTTGTGCGTGGAAGAGGAGGAGAGGTGGGGAAGCGATCTCCGAGAGACGCAGAGCTCCGGGAGCTCCTGTAAAAGGCAAGTGGGGAAGGAGGACCGGACGCCTGAAGGGTTACTTCCTGAAGAGAGGAAGGCTGAAAACTTCAGTGAACAAAATTGGCTTCAGAAGATGTTAGCTTGCTGCTTCCCCGCTTGGAAGGGAGCAGGAGGGGCAGTGTCATGCGCGTCTGATGCGTTGTCAGGGCTTACGGGCCTCGGCGCGAGGGCAGGCTGCTGCAGGGCGTGCTGCTCAGCAGGGGCAGGAGCTGAGCTCGTGTGCAAGTTGACTGCCATGGTTTACGTCGCTCCGTGGTCATTTTGCAGCACATCTAAAAATTTGTTTGTTTTTCTTAAGCCGGGATACGCTGAGAATTTGAGTGCTGATGGCATGCGTTGTGTTTAAATGTACTGCAGGTTATTGGTAGGGCTTCCTGGCTTCTTGAAACGGATTAAATGTGCCGTGGGTTTTGCTGTTTCAGTTTGTAAATGCACGTGCTGTGTTCCTAGGCAGTTCTGCAGCCTGAGCCGTGCACTAATTGCTCGTGGTGGAGCACCGAGTTGAACTTCAAGATTATGGAGCATTAGGGATTCCTATCTTTAGAAAATAACTCCTGTTTACTCTGACCTGGGAACGTTTTGGTTTAGTTTTTGCTGCTAGGGGCTAGAGTTGTTCAGGGCTGGCTTTGGAGGGGTGCACTAAGGTCTTCATACTGTTCTGTTAGTGAGTAATAAAGAGTGGTTGTTTTAGAGCATGTCATCGGACTGGGAAGCTTTGCAGAGACGTCGTGTGTTTGAACTGCTGAGCTGGGGTAGTCTGCTTATGTATTTCCTTTATTAACGTGGATGTATATGCTTCTCCTCATGTCTACAAATATGTAATTAAGAAGTACCTAAGTACCCATCAAATAACTTCATATTTTAGTTGTACACTAAAATAACATCGTTACTGCACATCGTCAGCAGTGTCTGTGTAAAACATTTTGGTGAACTTGAGCTGCTCGTTTCCAACAAACAAAAGCAGCTGAGCTGTGTGGTGTGTGTGTTTGGGTATTTTCATGACTTCGGGTGTTGCAGCCTGGCAAAGCAGCTCCTTCAAGGGGCGTAATGAAGGCGTGATTGATTTATTTTGCCCATCTGGAGCATACGTGGATTACCCCTGTCAATACGGGATGTGATAAATGAGGGATGGGCACTGAGAGAGCAGTTTGAATGATTTGAGCTGTTGAGGGTTTGAGAAGCGAGGCACTGTGAGAAGAACGTGCTGAGTGTGTCATTCAGGAACCTCTGAGATGTAGTATGTCATGGTTTAAAAAAGAAAAAGAACTTACAAACTGATATTGAACACGTGGATGTGTGAGACTGGGATCAGCGCTTCCAAGAAGCAGCGGTTCCCTTTGGTTAAGCTTTGAGGCCTTGCTGGAAGGTCATATGCAAACCCAGGTGACAGTGTTGTGGTAGGATTTTGGGGTGAAATGCGGTGGCCAGGGATTACTTGGGAGGCCAGAGAGCATGATGTAATAGCTGGAGCTGGAGAGAACAAGTCAATCAGAAAGCCTCCCTTGATACTTCTGTATTGTTCGTTCAGCCTAGGCACGAGAAACGTGGGGCTTGGGTTAGATGCCGCTGTTTGTGCCACCTCAGTTTCTTAAGCATGGTACGGTGTTTTGCCAAGTTGTGCAATAAAAAGAATACTTAATGACTTATGTTTTACCCTTTATTTCTGTACGTACATGGTAAGTACTCGTGACTGCTTTCTGAAAGGCTCTGGACTTCATGTCATGGGAACACTTGCTCGCTTGCCAGCAGCGTTGACGGGCTTGGGTGCGGATACGCCTCAATGCACAACTGTTTCACACTGGTACAAAGTACTGTAGACGAATGTTTTAGTCACTTACTTGTTATGTTTTCCTTACTTGTGTTTCTGTTTTAACTTGCAGATTTTGGATCTTTGTTTGACTTGGAAAATGATCTTCCTGATGAGCTGATCCCCAATGGCGAGTTGGGCCTTTTAAATAGCAGTGGGAACCTCGTTCCAGATGCAGCTTCCAAACACAAACAACTTTCTGAACTTCTGAGGGGAGGCAGCGGCTCTTCCTTAAACCCAGGAATTGGAAATGTGAACTCAAACAGCCCTGTGCAGCAGGGAGTCGGGAGTCAAGTGCAAGGGCAGCCGAACAGTGCGAGTATCGGTAATCTGGGTGCTATGGGTAAGAGCCCGTTAAACCAGGGAGACTCTTCTGCTTCAGGCCTGGCAAAGCAAGTTGCCAGCACCTCTGGACCTACCACACCTGCATCACAAACACTGAACTCTCAAGCACAAAAACAAGTGGGGATGGTGACGAGCAGCCCTGCAACATCACAGACTGGACCTGGAATATGTATGAATACTAATTTCAGTCAGACACACCAGAGCCTTCTCAACAGTAATTCTGGTCACAGTTTAATGAATCAGCCTCAGCAAGGACAAGGGCAGGTAATGAATGGATCTCTTGGGGCAGCTGGAAGAGGAAGGGGAGCAGGAATGCAATATTCTGCCCCTGCCATGCAGGGGAATGCAGGCAGTGTGCTGGCAGAGACTTTAACCCAAGTATCTCCACAGATGGCTGGTCACACCGGGCTGAACACAGCACAGACAGGAGCAATAGCAAAAGTATGTACACATAATTTAACATATTCCATTTATTGCACTTGGTTTTTTTTCCACTCAGGTGTTTCATAAAATTAATAGACTTTTTTTTGAGGAGCAGAACTAAATAATGTGCTTTCTTGAGTCTGTAGTTACCGGTTTCAGACGCCGATGATACCACGAAATATTGAAGTGGAGTTTGTCATGTGATCAGAAGTGAAAGCGCTCGTGTAAAAACACATCCTGAGATTGAATGTTGGATTTTATCTTAGCAGCGTGAATTAGAAAAGAATAGCTTAATCTTGCAAAAAGGGGGCAAATAATTACTTCTGTGCAGGGTCTCATTTTATCTTCCAGACACCAATGTGCTCTAAAGCGATGTGAATTCTGTTAGAGAAGTTTGAAGGGGGAGAGGTAGAGCACTTGTCCTCTTGTCAAGGACCACTGTCAGTAGCTGTGCAGAGAATGTTTTTCGAATACAGGAGCACTGATCTGAAAACTTGAAATTTCATGTGGGTTGCCAAGCTGTTGTGAACTGTACAAAAAGGAAGGACAGTATTTGGCAAGAAGCAACGTAGTGGCCTTTGCAGATTGGGGCAGGGAGTAGATACATGTGTGGAAGCATCTACCTGTGTCTCAGGGCACTGCTCTGATCCCTGCTTGATACAGTCATTGCTTTTTAGTTCTTGACTTCCCTGGTGTAAGCTCAGAGATGTGATTAGAGGAGGAGGAGGAGAGTGCTGTTCCTTCTGTCTCAGCTGGATAACAGCAGGCCTCATCTCTTGTGTAGCATTGGTGCAGCTCCTCCCTTGGATTTTGATGGCGAAACCATTCTGTTCTGTCATGGAGAAGAGAATTCCATCTCTAATCTTTCATCTGTCTGCACACCGCTCATCGTCATTGTTGTAATTTACTAGCGTGCATGTGTTAATTCATTGATGTGTTAAGAATTGTAGAAAAAATTGCATTGCCTAACAAAAGCAAGCCCAGTGGTGAATCGTGTTTTCTTAAGAAATTTTAACATCATGGTGCAGTACTGGGTGGTTCGTTTGGTTCTTGAGCATAAAAATACAAAGAGCATTCTCATGCCACCAGAAGGGATCCTGCTGCTCAAGGAAGAAATATTTGTGATCTGAGGGAAGGTCACAGTGCATAAAAACGAGTGCATCTGCCTCCAGCCCTGAATCAGTTAAACTGGCTGTATGGAGGGATTGGTCTGCAGAAAGAAAGAAACTTCTCTTTCTTTTATTTTTTTTTTAACCTTACTCTTTTCTTTAAATTTATAGACTTTCCCTAGCTACAACATAGTTATGTGGAGAAGCTACTGATTTTTTTTGATGCAAACTAATTCAAGTAGAATTACACTAAAGCAAAGGATCTTGCCTAAAGTCTTACCTGACCGAGTATGAAACTGGTGGGAGAGGTTCTGTGATCTCATGGTTTCTTGTAAGCCTATCCACCCCTGGTGAGGGGTAGCCCAGCATGAATGTGTGGACTTGAGCCATAGGCTGAAGCCAGCTGCAAGTGGGATGCTGGAGCTGGGGAAGGCGATCTGGGTGTTCTCAGCATTAGTTCAAGAAGTAAAGTTAATTTGAACAAGAATTACCTTGGAAAAGTGTAGTGGAAGAATCCCGGTTACACACATCATTGTTTGTCCGAGCGGCTTGCTCTCTGAATTTTCTTTGCGCAAACAGAAGTGTTCTCCATTTTGTTTGTTTGTTTTGTAATAGGCATTTGAAGCTGGCATCCTACTGCAGGCTCTTCCCATCCCTGGGTTTATTGTCCTGCTGGGGTCACAGTGGTGACGCCTGTCAGTTTTTCTCTTAGTGATGCTCCAGTTGTGATGAAGGCTTTTAAGGAATGTAATGGGTTCCGCTGTGCAGCAGAAATGTCAGTTTCAGAAGAAGAGGTTTTGTGAGTGAAAGATACACCAGATTCCTGTAGCAAGGATGTGAAATCTCCATTGGCCGTGACTGCAGTTTGTGGGTTTACATGGAGTGCTTGCCTGGTGATTTTGACCTGAGATATTCTGGGAACCTCTGAGGAAAGCTGTTAGGCTGCAGTGTCTCCTTCCATGCAGGTCACTGCCAGACTCCTCTCCTGAAGCAGTTTGGCTTTGAACTGTGAGATCTTGCTCCTGTTCTCTTAGTGCTACAAGGATAGTTTTCGTTTGGGTTGAAGTTCTTTAAGAAATCTGATTAAAAGATCAGAAGGATTCTTCTTCTCTGAACAAATATCACGTGGTGGGGGTAGAGGAACAGGTTGTTTAGTCACAGTGATTTCCAGCATTAGTAAAATTGTCCCTTTTTGTTGTAATCGTTTTTGCAAAGTGCATTAGGACTAGAAAATGCATTCAAACCATCTAGAAAATCATGGTAAATTAGGGTTGGAGTAGAAGATTGAAGGTTGTCGGCTTTTGAACATCTTACACAGCAGCAAAGCGAAACAGAGGGTTTATTGCTTCCCTAGAAACGAGCACTTTGTTGCAGACATGCTCTGAGCCTCGTGCTCTGCTGTTCCCATCAGAGTTTGTCTCTTTAAAATGCGGGAGATTCGGCCTCCGCGTGGTTCCTGCTGGCTGGCACCAGAGCTGGAGGTTGTTCCTGCGGGTTGGATGTCACACAGCCTCTTGCTGGGGTGCATTCCCTTCCTCCTCTTGCTGCTATGAAAGCTTTGGGAAGTTTCCTTTTATTTGTATGGTTCTCAGGACTACTAAACCTACCCTGAGATTAGTTTCCTTTGCAGTTTAGTCAAACGTTTCTGGGCTCTGTATGGCCAGTAGATGGATGTCATTGTTTGGTCAGATCTTAGTCTGAGTGTGTAAGCACATCAGTCATGGGAATATGGTTGGTTGTATTCTCCTTGCTTGTGTGCAACGTGTTTAAGCCCCATTGCCTCTGGGAATCGGGCATCTGCAATAGAATTCTGATACCAGAATCTTAACTGTTCAAAATAGCACTGATGTGCAAAAACCAGATCTAGTATGCTGGGTTTTCCTATGATTGTCTCTTAACTGTATTAGTGTAATTAATTCGTGTTCTTCATGGTTTTAACTTTATTTTGGTCCAAATACCCGCGTGGCAGTGCACGCTGCAGTAGAAGTTTTAGATGAAGGAGGAGGAGGAACTCAGAGCACAGTCCCATCCTTCTTAATGTCTGCCAGGAGGACAGCCAGGTGTGTCATGGTTTGTTGCTGAGCTGTATAAAAGCTGGATGCTGCTCTTTGCTGTTTCCAGGCTGTGTGTGTGCGTGTGCCTTGGAGCAGCACGCGGTCACAGTTTCGCTCCCTGTCGTTTGCTGTTGGATAGCAGTCTGCAGGAAACCCAGTAGCGTAATGAACCTCTCCAAAGAACAAGAACAAGACTTCTCTATGTGTTCTAATGTCAGACTCTGTTCTGAGGAATCTGAAGCAGGGAAATTATGAGGGGGGGGGGGAAAATAAAGCGAATGATTTGAAGAGACTACGCAGCTGATGTTGCTGAGTACCAGCTGTAGATGCTCTCGCTGATGGTGGTGTCAGTCAGCCGAAGTCGCTGGCACTCCGTGGCCGTGCTGTTTGTTCCCGCAGCCTGCCGGTGCCGTTTGTTTCTCCGGTGACTCCCAGTCCGGCTGGATCTGCCTGAACTGTTTTGCCGTGCCTTGCGCTTCATTTGCTGCTCGTCCTCGAAGCTGTCCGTAGTGGGCTGCCAAGCGCGCTGGCTGCGAGCGGAGCCTCTGGCAAGCACGGGGAGCCACGCGAGCCGTGGCCCACCCAGCCCTGCCGCTGCAGCTCGCAGACTTGACCAGTTGCTCGGCTCCCTTGATGACCAGAAGAGCGTTTTGACCATTTGTTCCTGTGCCTTTGTCATAGTACAAAGCAGAAGTAGGATATAAATCCACAGAAGCACCTAAGAGCAAAGCTCGCCCTCGGTAAAAGGGAGGTGTCTGTAACGCAGCTTTGGTTTGAAACGCGGCCACGTGAAGTGGTGCTTCACGGATGAGCTGGCGCTCGATAAACCAAACAGATTTGGTAACTTCAGATGCTCTCCTACCACAGCAGTCCCTCCTGGCACCTGAAATCGAGTTGTTTCCTATTTCTAGCGCACGCGTTAAATTGCCTTTGCAGTTGTGCAGTGTCATTGCAGATCCTTGAAGCGATAGCCGCTTGGCGTCTGCCTGCTGCTCACGCTCACGCCGGTGCCCGCGCTCCGTCTGACTAATGCTGCGAGCTGAAAGGATTCGTCAAACGGAGCAGTCAGCCTTCATGGGAAACCACAGCTTGGTTTCCTCCCCTCTGCTTCCAGCTCGGGCTGGAGGAGCCGGTCTGTGTCAGCTCATCCAGCTGATGAGAATGAAATATTTCGGTGTCTTTTTAGGGCAGAATGACAGAGTTGTGCTGTTGTCTTCTGCTGTAGTAACGCAGCGCTAACATTAAGGATCTTGTCACCAGCTCTCAGTGCTTTGGTTAGTGTTATGTAGTGTGTTACATAGTGCTTCTGTTTCTGGTATTGGAGTAGGGTTCGTTTCTCAGTAGTGTAAGTGAAGGAAGGCTTTGGTAGTGAAACCGAGAGAACCTCCAGTTCTTTGGAAACCGTAGACTAAAAGCGATGTTGTTTCCAAAAGTTTATTAGGGTGACAAACCTGCAGGTCCTCATTGTGATTTCTTCCCAGTTTTTAGGCTGTTTCCACGTATTTTCTTGCTGCTGTTTGTCATTTGTTTTTTTTCTAATGCACAGTCAGAAATAGGGCTCACTGAGAGAGGGCAGCCTGCCTGTCCAGATGTGGCTGTGTAGAGGCTGCAGGTTGCTTCATGCAGAAGGGTATGTCTGTCCTGTAGTAATTTTTCTAATAGAGCCCAATCGTACATACAGATCCTGTTGCACAGGGCATTTCTGGTGACGAGATCTCTTAAGAGGCCTAAAAAACTTCATTTAACAGTGCACCTAGTATTTGTGCATGGCCATGAGCTGTGATGATGCTGTGAATCGTATCAGAAGTACGAACAGAAATGTGTCAGAAGAGCCCGTGGTGCGGCCTGGGAACTATGTGCTGGTGTCTTGTTCTTGTAGAAACAAAGGCAAAGCAAGAAGCTTTGCAAATGACATGTATGGCATGGGGCAGTCTGGCCATAAGGAGCACTTGTTTGGGAATCCCATTGCAGCATTTGCTGCTTGTGTTGTGAGTGTTCCTATGTAATCCCAGTCGCAGTTTTGAAACTGGAAGTAGTTGGTGGAATTGAGATTTACATAGATGAGGATTTTGGTGTTTTTTCTGGAACTCGTGCTACTTACAAGGGCTGCCTGGGACCAGCACCTGTTGATGTTTGCTGCTCTGTATCCCGGTGCTGCTCGAGCCGCAGGGCGATAGTTGAACTGAATGCACAATGTTATTCTGCAAAGTGTATGTATGTGCTTTAGGTTTGACAGATGCTAAACATACAGTGCCACAGAAGGGATGCAGTAGTGCATGAGTTGGTTTGCCATGAATCATAATGAGAACGAGGCACACTAAATATTGGGAATCTTTGAGAACAAGATCCCTCTAAAATAGAGGAGCTCTCAGGATCACTGCAGCACGGTGCTGGCCCCTCCGCGTCCGATCCCCTTTCAGACAGGCCTTAAACACAAGCAAACAAGAGCAAATGCCCTTTGAAACTCTTGGCAATTAGGATTAATAAAATAACCCCTTCACGGTGGGAGGATCTTTGTACCCTGGAAGAGGAAGGGCTGGAGGATTCAGCAAGTCTAACGCTGGGGTTCGGTGCCGCGTGCCCAAATGCCTGGCTGGCTGGGCTTGTCCTCGGCA
Source organism: Numida meleagris (assembly GCF_002078875.1). Lineage (NCBI taxonomy): Eukaryota > Metazoa > Chordata > Aves > Galliformes > Numididae > Numida > Numida meleagris. Next base: position 13,020,947 of record NC_034421.1, on the reverse strand, counting down.
TGGTGCTAAGCCCTTCTGCTCCCAGCACAAGCTCCGTGTGCAGGCCTGGGCTGTTCTCACCACCCAGGTTAAACACAAGCTTTCAAGGTGAGCATCAGACCTTCACCTGGCTTTCAAACCTCCTGAGAGGTCCCTGTGCAGCTTCACACGAGCAGTGAAGTCCTCCCGGAGGAGGGTGTCTGCACGAGCTCTCGGGCAGCGCTGCACGCTGTGCGGTGTTTCAAAATAAACACAGTTGGATCTGAAAATTACTGCTTGCAAATTATCTCAACGGCATAAAATATTTATATTTAGGTTTCTCTCTGGTTCCTGTTAATGTCACGCTACGATATTTAAGCTAAGTGGTTGTTTTCAGTAAACCACATTGACTCTTTTTTGTGTATGGATTGTAACCTGGAGTGGAAACTTGTTCCTTGTCGGTTTGATTTCTGTTTTCTCTGTCTCTGGGTTGAAATACAATAATTATCTCTGTCTTTTAGAAACGCCGTTCTTTTTTTTCCTTCATTGTGACCAGTTTCCTGCAGGATCCATGTCTGCCAAGGAGGGCACATGCAGCAGGGAAGGAAGCCGAGCAGCTCTCCTGCTAGCGTTGGAGACACTTCTGTTGCTCTGTAGGGCTGCTGGTGTCTTCTTCTGACTGGCAGTCATAAAAGCTCTCGAAGCAATTAGGATAGATTGATCACTTACTGCTAATTGTTCATTAAAGGTTAGGGTTCTTGTTTGCAGAGGTTACACCGCGCGGTGAGCCTTCGGAGCGGTGCTTGTTTGACGTACAGCAGCGATGCTCGGTGCAGGAAATGCTCTGCTTCTTCTTCTGGTGTATCCCATTTTGTCAGCTTGTGCTGACCTTCTCAAAAGGAAGTTTGCAAGTGTTTTATGCATGCTTGCTTACAGTGCAAGCATGTGTTTTGTTGTTTTTTTTTTCCTGAAACAATGATGCCAGCTTAAGTGCATGAAGAGATTTTTCCCTGTATAGACATTTTTAAAGAGCACTTTGTGGAAAAGTTCTGACCTTTCTGTGTCAGTAATAATGCTGGAACATTTGTAGGTTTTTAAGAGATCTCCTTGCCTTGGAATGCTTAAATTTGTCTTTCACCTCTATGAAGCTCTTGGGAAGAGGTTTTCAAGTCATGCTACAAGTGGTAATAAAACACCTGGCTTCCTCGTAATGGCATTTCTTAGACTTCATTTCTGGCTCTACTCAATCTTTCCTCCTGTAATAACAGGTGCAGCAGATGGCAATGGCTCCTGTGTCTGTGTGGTTTGGTTTTTTGGGTTTTTTTTTGTTTACATTGCTTTAGTACTGAAGGGAAGATGCTCCAGAACCTCACGCATCCATGTCAGTGGGCTTTCGTTAGGGCAGCTTGTGAGCAAGGGCAGCAGGGATGGCACAAGACCCTGGGGTGCTGCTAGCCAGCTCGCAGCTTAATTCTTAGAACTAATTCTTGGGAAGTTAAAATCGGTGTACCTGTGCATTTATTTAAGGCATCCTTGTTGTTAACTGACTTAAAGTGAGTATTTTTGAAGAGCTGTTCTTGTCAACCTGCCAGGTTGGTGTGGGTGAGGAGCGCTCACCCAGTGGAGGCAGCAGCCTTGCCTCCATCCTTGCACTTAAACTCAATTACTTTTATTTTTTTTGGTGATGCCGTTGGCTCGTTGCCACGGAATGATTAATTTTTTCCTCTCTTCTCCATCTGTCCCTCTGGCATTTACACTGCAAGCACCGTGGTGACTTTCTTTTGGAACGCGTTCCTATAGGATGAAACAGCCATTAGTAAAGGCTTACATCTTTTTTTGTCAGCAAACAGATAGAAGATGATGCCAGCGTAGTAAAGAAAGCCTGTCCTTCCCTCCTCAGCCGTGCACGCAAATCCCCAGCGGACCCCTGAGTCCCACTTCCCTGGCAGCCGTGATCAGCCAGGTGGACCTTGCCTCGCGCCGCAGCTTTGTGTTTCGTTCCAGAGGGAGATAAGAGTCCAAAGTGCGGGGCCGTGGCTCTCGGGCACCCGGAGGGATCGGCTGCAGGAGCTGAGCTGGGAGCTGGCGGCCGGGGCGCGGCGATGCGAGGGCAGCACGGGGCTGGGGCTGTGTGCCTCCCGCACGGTGACCGCTGGAAGGCAGGAGGGCACCGTGTGCGGCTCTGTCCTCTTCTGGTGCTGACTGACAGTGCCGAAAGCGGCTGCCGTCAGTCTGCATTCCTGGTGTGCCTCCATTACAGCGCGTCGCTCCTGCGTTCCCAGTGCTCTGCGTGTACTGTGGGTTGTCATTTGCGAGTGCCTGAGTGCTCAGTTTCCTTACCTTGGCAGAAAGGTAAGGGGAATCAGAAGTTAAAACAATTTAAACAAAGTAAGGTGACGTACTTTCTGGTAGCAAAAGCATGTCAGTGCATGGGGAGGGAGAAGGGGGTCACAATGCTGAGCTTTGTAACTGTCTGTTTAAAGCCCACGTTTTGAGCAGATTCGATGACTCGATGGCAAAGGACTTGGAAGGCTTAGTCCAGTGGCTGAGTGTTAAGTGACTGATTTTGGTGATGCTGCAGGAGGGCAGGATAAAGAGTATGCGGGTATGTGACCTGGTGGCAGCAGGGACAGGAGCTCAGGCCGTCCCTGCCCTGTAGCAATGCGAGGCAGAAGCACTCAGCCATTCCTATGTGAAATTATTCCATGCATGCCAAGCCCAAAGGATGCTTTTTGGATCTGTGGGTCAAAATACAAAGTGCAGGATTCCCATTTCACGCTAGTCGTTTCTTTTAAAAAATAGAAGGAAAAAATAACATCCTTCGTGTGCCTGTGATGTCATAGGGGATTTTGGATGAAGCGCACGAGGTGCTGAGTAGCAGTGGCTGTGGAAGGTTTGGTTCATTTTCTCAGATGTTCATATGCAATGCAAGGTTCTTCAGTCAACTTAAGGCTCTTGATTATGGCATAACCTTAAAGCTGTCGTTGAAACATTCAGAAAACTGAATCATCGTTCACAAGTAGCTCTTGAAAGGTGGAAGCGTTTATTATCTGCTTAACATTTAGCATAGTGTTTCACACTGGGTGCTTCCAGTGACAAACAGGAGGAAGCACGGGGAGCATCTCTCCTTGCAGATGCATGAGATGTAGGAGGAAGCAGTGGCAGCGCTGTCTTCCTGGAGCCATTCCTGCTGCTGAATGCACAGTTCTCGTGTGCCCTGCTTGGCGACCTGGCCTCTTGTCAAACCAGGTCGCACCCAGGATGCCTCTGTTTTCTCTCTTCTTTCCTTAATTTTGATGTGTATGTTCTGTTTGCAGACAAAATAATGTAAATGATTCATCTGAGCTTAGAGTTGATTGTTAGCTTTTGTATCATAGGCTAAATCCAGAATGGATAATAAGAATGATGGTGGCTTGCTAGAATGCTGTCTTTGACAAAACAGCTGTAGCAGAAAGACAGAGTAAGAGGTACAGGAGCAGATCGGTAGAAGTGAGGCTCTCCCCTTGTTTTCCCATTGCCAGGAACATGGGCAGACCAGATCTGAGCGTGATGTGACCTGTAACATCACACTGATGATGGGCTGAGTGTCCTCATGCTGCTGCCATTGGGGCGCGAGTCCTTCCCGGTCCCCTGCGTGCACCATCATGCTCCCAGCTCCCTGCCCTGTCCTCACATAACCTCTGTGCTGTGTGTGCAGCACTAACGGGGCTCATTCAGCGCCCTGCAGACACTGCCTGGGTGCTGCTGAGCGCAATGGGAAGCGGCAGAGTCCTTTGTGCCTTCTCTTCATGGCAGTGCTAACTGGAGCATTGCAGCTCACCTGTCCAGCTTTATACTCAACAAGCTTAGGAAGCTAATTTTATCTGTGAGGCCTTTAACAAAAGTGGGTCAAACTGACTGGTGAATTCCAAAGTGGTTATGGAAGCATGGATTTGGGGTAGGGAAGGAGCTGGCGCCCTGGCTGCCCTGGCACCTGTTTGCCTCATCCACCAACTCAGGACGTAGCTGGTGCGATCCTGCAAGCAGTGTGAGCATGGAGAAGCAGCTTCCCTGCTGCTGGGCTGAGTGAGCGCATGCATGAACATCAGCTTCGTGGGCCATTCTGCCACTGGGGAGAGCAGTCCCGTGAAGCTGCACTTAGCCACGCTCTGCCCTGGGGGGCGGGGGGTGGTGCAGTGCTGTGATGCAGGTTTGGGCTGCCGTTCTGCAGCACTGCTCTCCTGGACTTTGGCTCTCCTCTCGGAGGGTGGTTAGCGGAGATGGCAGCGTGGTCACATTCTTACATCATTTTTGCTTGCCGAGGTGTTTTCTTCTCGCCTTTCTGTGTTGCATCTAGGCAAGCAGAAGAGAGCTTCTAATTCCCTTTCTGTCAGTAGGTTCCACGTTAAAAGGAACCGAGCATGTAACAACAACAGTGATGCAACGTCAAACCTTTCACTGGAGGCTGTACGGCTTTTGTGAATTAGTTCCCATTTATGAGTGGCAGTACATGCTTAGAGAAAGGTCCATATCATATTTAGAGTTTCAGTGGCATTTGGTCACTTACCCTTTTTCTTATTTTTGGTTTGAAGGTTTTGCCTGCTGATAGTACATCTTTATACCTTTCTACTCCCAAAATTGGTACTTTAGGATCATTACTTACTGTAATAAGCTAATTAATAAGCTTAAATAATAAGCTAAATAAAGTAGGCTATTAGGCTGCAATTAGACTACGCAGGCCTATTGGTCCTTTGAATACTTCTTGAGGCCTTTCAGAATCCTGTCATTTTCATGTATCCTTTGTGAAGAGTTAATGCAGCCTGGCTGTTGTCGCTGCAGAAGTGTTCTCGTGGAGCCATGAGCACGGGGATGTGGCCGTGTGCTCGGCCAGCCTTCTTCTCACCCCCTGCTGCCACAGCCAGAGCTCACGTTTGTAGGCCGAGTGCTTTGCAGGTTCACTTTCAGAGCCGGTCCAGCCAAACTCTGTAGCCAACTTCCTTTCTTTCTCAGACTGTTTTCTAGATAAAAATCAAGGAGATACTGAAGTGTATATGAACGATAACCTTACGTTTAGTTTACTGGATTAGATCATAATGAGATTATTTCAGCCAAGCTCGTTTTCCACTGAACCCAAGTTGCTTTGAGTTCTTCGGTTCTCACATCAACCTTTCTCACGTCAGGCTCGTTGGGTTTCCTATTTGCTTGTTTCTTACTACTGGGCCATCAAAACCTTCTTCCATTCTTGTGCAGAAGAGTCAGAGATTCAGAACTTGATGAAAGTTTGAAATGTCTTCAACTTGGAAGCTTTTCTTCAACTAATCTGGCAGGACCAGCTAATTAAAGAAACAGCCTTAACTTTTACTGGGCAACGGCGATGCAAGATTTAAGAGCAGGAGCGTTGTCAGAGGTAGGTGCTGCTCCTTGGCACATCTCTGTGCCTGCAAATGAGGGCAGCTTTCTCTCTTGCAGGAAAGCTAACAGCAACTTCCGCCTGTCCTGCCAGAGCTTTTGTTAAGTTTGCAAGCCTGGTGTGAAAGATGGGTTAAGGGTGACAGAGGAGAGGGAGCACAGAGTTTCCCCAAGGAAAAAGGGTAGCGAGGAGCAGAACTTCAGATACAGTTCTGTGGTTTATGACAGCATGTTGGAGGGGAAGTTTAAATAGTAATAAAATACACACACACACACACAAAAACAACTGGATTTTGTCTAGGAAATTGTGCTTATAGCAGTGAGTGGGTTTTGCAGCGTGTTATATTGCTTGCATGTCTTGGAAGCCTCCAAGGAGTAAGTGGTAATGAAGTAACTGCCGGGATGAGAGCTGGCGGCAGTGGCAGAGGTGAGGGGACAGTTAATAAAAACTCGGAGTGGGAGGAAGGGATGGGATTTATTGATGGCCCAGACACTCCGAGTACAAAGGGGGAGTAGCTCCTTGGTGCTGGATGGAGGAAATACTGTGGTTTGTCAGCAGTAATAAAGAAGAGAGGAAGCAAGTAAGCTTTAAAAATAGAAGTGGCGTAGCATCGAGATGCAGTCTGGTCCTGGAGTAGCTCGGAGTTAAGTTCCTGAGCACGTGGTTCAGTCCTGTCGGCTCTGAGTATGTAGATTTGGTCACAGGCATCATCTGTGAAAACTCCAGCACCTAGAGGGAATTGAACTCAGTTCTGCTCTCGAAATAAAAAGCAAAACAAGGAGAACCTCCCACACCTGCTGCCCAGCACACTGCAGCGTGAGGTGTCCTGTGTCAGCCAAGTCGGCCAAACACAGGCTTCACTTTTTTTCAGCTTGGGAGCTGGTGGATTCCTTGGCTTGTGAGAGTCGAGTGAAACGCTCTGATTGCTGATCTGTACTTGGCAATAGGCTGCAGCATCTCAGAGAGTTTCCATAGTGATGAAAGAGGGGTGCAGAATCTGCCTGTCTTCCTGGGATAGCGGAATTATCCAATTAAATGCCTCTTCCACCTTAAAGGAGAGGAGCATTTATCGTATTTCCGAGAAGAATGGGTTTTCAGTAGAAGTGATGTGTTGGAGATTGCCCGTGCTCTACGCACAGTGCATCTGAGGCGCTCGCAGCCCTGCGGCGCGGCTCTGCTGCCCGGCTTACCCTGCTCTCAGTGCCGTGGTCTGTCTGCCTCAGCTTTTCAGATGGCTGATAGTTATCTGTGCATCTCCCTGTGAACCAGCTCAGCCGGGATCAGAGTTCTGTTTGAGAAGCACTTCCCCAGAGGATCACCGTCCCCCTCTGCTCCCTCGTTTCCCCAGGGCAGGGCCGGGGGCCGTGGCACTGTGTGCCTTGCGACACGTTCGCCTCCAGCTGCTGCTTTCGCTTTGCAGAAGGAAGGAGCAGTGTGAAACGCTGGCTGCGTGCGTGCAGTCGTTCGGCCGCGTTTGCCCGTTGTCTGCGAGGGCTCAGCTAACTAACGCTGGTTTGGATGGAATTGTTGTGGAAGGTCACCCGATGTAAGTGTTCGGTTTGCTAACGGGGAAATGCCAGCTGATGCCTGGATGTGTTTTTAGTGCCTGTTACGGAGAGGATCTGATTCTTCCTTTTCCCCAGCCAAGCAGAGCTGCTGCCCAGCTGTTTGCTGGGGAGGCTGCAGCTGCACAGCACGCCCTGCTCCTCCTCCAGTGGTTCTGAAGCACTGGGAGCTGATGCTCTTTGGCAGCTGCTTGTGCTAGAGCTCCGTGCTCATCGTGGCCTCAGCTGAAAGCAGTCACAGACAGGTAGGAGTTTGCTAGAGTAGTTCATGAGTTGTGCACTTCACCATTCCCCCAGACCAGGAGGTCATGTTCCATAAGCTCAGCTCCTTCCAGGTGAAACAGGGTTGAAAAGTGTCACTGCTGGTGAGCGTGGGAACATTGTGAGTTCTAATGAACTTGTCTCCTGCGTGGTCTCCTGGTTTTTGTCTCCGTATTTATTTCACGGGTTGCCACATAAGAGTTTCCATTTCCTGAGTTGTCTCTTTTTAATCGAAGTCTTGTGGCGGTAGTGTACAGAAATGAAGCTAAGGTAAAAGGGCACGTCTGATGGTTTTCATGTTATCAGGTGGGTACATTTGCTGTTGTTCCTTCGAGTTGTAGGCTGGTGTAACTGTAGCCATGGGTTCCCTTCCTTGTGCAGGGAGCAGTGCAAAGAACTGCATGTGCCTGTTGGAAGCTGGTCTGCTCCCAGCTCCAGCTGAATGAGCAGCAGGGCATTTCTTAGAATTGTGAGCAGCGTTCTGTGCCTCAACGATCACCTAGAAAGGCAATTGTTATCCTCGTTGCATCAAGCGCTCGATTTAGGTGACTTGAAGGGCTGCTTTGCTGCTGTTCTGCTTAGTTCTGATATGATTCATAACAAAATCTATTGAAAAGGAAGCATTAAAACATAAAGTGAGGATGGTGATGCTTGTTAGGATCGCAACACCTTGCAGCTTTGGGATAGTCTCAGTGGTTTCAAATTTTAGCAAACCTAAAATGAAATTCTCTGTGCCCGTCCAGTGGATCCTGGTAGGCTGCCAGGGTACGAGCGAGCAGCTCTGGGTACTGCGTGGTCCTTTCTCATACCTTGTCTGAAATAGTGGGTTAAGACAAGTGGGAAAGTTTATTAAATGCTTTGCTAATAATTCTTCAGAGAGAGCCTGCCTATGTTGTAATGGATAAATATAAAAAAAAATTAAAACGGCTTCGGGTATACAGTGCTGTGCAGGCTTTTGTTATAGGTACCCAAGTCAGAATGTTCTTGGGTTTTTTTTCGGAAACACTTTTTTTCGGAGTGCTTTCTGTGCAGGATTTGTATTACTTTTTTTGCATATGCTAGGCTTTGCAGTGCCTTCAGTGTAAGAGTTGAGCCTAGACCTGCAGTCTTTCCTGGGTGCAAACGTAACTGCAGGTGCTGTGCATCCCAGTGCCAGGCCTCGGGCCCGGGGCAAAGTGCGGTGCCGAGCTGTGCGTTGGACTCTGCCCGTGCTGGGGGTGCTGGGCCGCGGGGCCTCCTGCCCTGGGGAAGTGGGAACGGAAGCAGCAGCGCAGCGTGCGGTGCACGGGAGGGCTGCGGAGGTCAAAGCGGGGGAGAAATAGGATTTAGCCTTTCAAACAAAGGCTTGCTCGGCGCTTGGTTTATATTCAGGGCGCTCTGACAGGTGACGAAGTCATCTAGGGTTCTTCCCGACGTAGGGGAAAAAGAGCACGCACGCGCCCGTCTGCTCCACTTTCTACGCTGCATTCCTGCGAGGGGTGGGGAGCTCGTGGTTGTAGTCATTCCCGTCCGTGTCTTTTGGGGACCTTTTGTCTGGTGTAACATTAACTGGCTCAGCTGACGGAGGTGTCACCGCTTCGGAGGCTGTAGTTCAGACAAAATGGCTCCTTGGGATGGACGCTGCTCTCCTTGCTGGGTCAGCGTGAGCTGCGTTTCTGCTCCCTGTTCTTCATGGGCTGGGGGCTGTGAGCTGTGCAGGGTACCAGCTGTGGATAGCCCGACTCAAACAAGCAGATGAGCGTTTGCTTTTTACATTTACAAAGTCACGCTTTGTGCGCGGAATGCAACTAAAGTGCACTGGTGGTTTGTGTGGGTTTTACGTTTTTACAGCATTGGAAAAAGTAGTTTATGCAGGTTAGGAAGAGTAATCTTACTTTCTCCTTTGCATTTGTGTGGTTTTGTTTGTTAAATTGCAGGCCTTCAGATGCACACAGGGAAACTGCATAAAGCCAAATATTGATATATTTTTAAATTACTGTTATTTGATTCAAGTTGTGAAGTTGAGGATCTAATTTTGAACAACTTAAACCTGAGTTTGGGCTTTGTGACTACAGAAATGGGTATTTGACGTGTCTTTTTTTAAATGTCCCTTCAGAATCCATAAAGTTACAATCATTTCATTCTTTTGCAGATGGGAATGACAGGTAACACTAGCCCCTTCGGGCAGCCCTTCAGTCAAACTGGAGGGCAGCAGATGGGAGCGACGGGAGTGAATCCCCAGTTACCAAACAAGCCGGGCATGGCCAACAGTTTGTCTGCCTTCCCCACTGACATCAAGAGTACTCCAGTCACCAGTGTGCCCAATATGGTGAGTTGTACCTTACTGCTTCCTTCGGTGGCTGTGTCTTGATTGTACATCTTGAATGCTTGGGTGCATTGGCTCCTGCAGCGTTACTGGACGTGGTTGCTTAAACATCACCTGCCCCCACGGTTCTTCACTGCTGCTCTGTGGAGCACGTGGAAAGTTTGTGTGCATTTTTTACATATAAGTTCCAAAGCAAGCACTGTGTTTTGTTATGAGATTACGTTACGTCCTTTCACTTCATCCGGTGCATCTATTTCCAAACGGGGTGAAAATGTTTTCTCTGCAAGTACTGCTTGTAGGTTTGAATTCCTCCATCAATTAAAATGTGTGTTGGTTACACCATGAGCTTCCCTGAAAGCTAAATAGTAGCTTTCACATCCTTTCAATCTAATATAGCAAGCACACCGCGTGCTTTTCAGCTTGTATTGTGCATGGCTTGCAGCTCCCAAGCACCAGGATGGTTATTAGGATATCTCGCCCAAGTTTGTAGTATCTTGTTTACTAGAGTTTTCTTTATAAAACAAAATTAAATATTCCCATTTGTCTCAGTATGTCTGTGTATTAATCAAACTGCTTGTGTCGTTTCTATGGAAACTCTGGCTTGTTGCATTTTATATTCTTATACGTGGTAGCAGTTACTATAGAAACTTGTAAAACCTTCCATAAGATGCAAATTGCTTATTTTTTAATTTAACCCAAAAACCAGCTATTTTTTTTGGCACAAGCCGTGCTTAATCTTCCACCAGTGAATTTGCGACCTGCCTGCAGCTAACAAGGCGATTTATGAGAAGGAATGCCGTGTGGCAAACTTCTTTTCTCCTGAATTTTAGAGGAGCAGTTCCTAATTCTCCTTCAGTTGCACTGTAGCATCTTGGTCTAATTCGTCATCTGTAATTCACTGCTTCTCATTGTGGAAAGGAGCTGCCAGCTAGAATTGAGGCTGAGTTCAGAGCACCGCTTGCGCTCGTGCGGAATGTTTGTAGAAGACAAATAGCTGCACGGCTCTTCTGAATTTGTTTTTAAAATATTTTGAGTTAGGATCAAGCGGAAGGGAAATGAATTAGCCCCTGATGCGGCAGAGAATCTGAAATTGTGCACGAAGTTCTGTATTGGAGTGATTGCATGGTTCTGAAGCCCACTATGTGCTCATATAGCAGCAGGTTTTGGGGGAGCCTCGCTCCTGATGCACGCACATCCTAGCACAGGGGTCGAGGCGGGTTCTCTGATGCAGTGAAGGAAAGGCAGTTGCCATCCAGGCTCTCCTAGGGATGGGGGAGGAAGTAAAAGTGGAAGCGTTGTTTCCTCTCTCTCAATTCTGCCAAAAGACAGAGGGAAATGGAGGAAACTTCTTCAGTTTTTTCAATGGCAGTTTCTTTAAAATGTCAAAAATACGAGTTTTCCAAGAGGACAAACAAAACAAAACCATCTTTCTTTGCATCTCAGGTGTCAAAAAGCTTTGTATGCCTGATCTCTCTCCTCTTCCATCCAGTAATGGGAGAGAGAGCCATTCTGGCTGAGCAGTCCCAGCCCTGCTTACAGATGGCATGGGCTCAGAGCTTGTTCCTGACAGGGGTGGAACTTTGAGCTTAAAAAACCAGAAGTTTCCATCTGAATGTTTTACTCTAAAGCCAAGAATTGAAAGCAAATAAATGCCAGACACGTTAAAATTTAACCTTTCCTTGGCAGCAGTGTAATTATTTGGTAATAGTGCATACATGGCCATATGCTGTTCCTTGCACAGGGCCGCTGCGTCACTCAGCCTTCAGTAGGAGCGGTGCCCTCTGGAAGAGCGTGCAGCCGCTGCTCCCTTCTGCTTTTGCTGCTCAGTGTGCAGCTGCATGCCGTGTTTGCTGTGTGCAGTGACGTTTCATGCAGCCGATGTGTCCCGTGGCAGTCATGGCACACCTTGATGAGTTCGTTTTCCCAGTGCCTCTGTGAGGGAGAGCTTCCCGTGCTGGGCAGAGGCAGCTCCCTGGAGCAGGGATGAAGCCTTGTATCTGCAGCACCCCCCCTTCCCACTGCAATCCCTTTGCTATCTCACTTCTGTTTCAAGGACCTCCAGCTTTCTTTGAATTGGTGGGAACCAACCAGCTCTCTATGCTGCCTTTATCCTAAAGGGCCCCCAAAATAATATCCCGTGTGAGGGGCAATCCCACGTGAATGAGACCGTTGGTTATACATGGCGTGTCTGAGGGGAGAAACCAGATTCCAGCAGATGTGAAATACTTCAATTACCGCAAAGTGTGTGAATCAGAGAAGAGGAGTGAGGGCTGGTGAGGCTTTATGCCATTTGTGACCTTACTCTGAGCCCTGAGAAGCACATTTGGTTTAATCTCTTTAATGAGGAAAGAAGTAACAAACCTTACGGTATTAAAATGATTAAGAGGTCAGCTTTAAGGTATTAATATTCAGTGCCAGCAGGATGGATTGGGTTTTCTTGCTTGTTTTTTGTTTTCTTAGCTGTGGGGCCATACAATATAGTAGTGAATCCTGGGATTGCGTCTGTTTTTCTTATGGACTGATGGCCCACTTCAACATTTGATATGATGTTATATTTATATGTCCCTTACTAGATAAGGGACAAAAAAACTCAATGTATAGAATAGCTCCCGAAGTTCCAAAACTCCCAACTCACAATTTCATTGCATGGTTCCAACTGTTGGAAGCATCTCGGCGCAGGCAGCAGTAGTCCCTGCTCTGTACGGCTGCTGGAGGAGCGCTCAGACTGCTTACAGGACATGCAGCTTGAAGGCTTGAGCGAATGGCACGTTTCCAAAAGAAACAGCAAATGGAGATTGTGTAACTGACTTGTTTGATACCGGGTTGGCCATGCTTGGCTGCGGTGAGACGATCCAGACTTGCTGGGTGGAGGAAGTGAGCCGTGCCCACGCTTGGTGCAGCCTCCTGGTTGCAGGGTGCCCGGGCTCAGGGGTGCACAGTCAACGAGAGGAGCCCCATTGCCTTGGATTGGCTGCAGATTTGCAGCGTGTGCAGTGTTGTGTATTCCAGGGATAGGGATGGGGATGGGTGGCTTCCTCGCGGCCGTCACAGTGGATCTGGTATTCTGGTGTGGGTTAGGAGTGCAGTGGGTGAAGTTTGGCTGCCACCAGCGTGGTTTCACAGTTACCCTTCTGACCAGCAGATGGAGTTGAGAGAATATTACTTTTTAAAGGCTAACAAAGTAATTTATCCTCAGTTCTCTCTACTTAGAATTGGGGCAGCTCATCTTCTGTTGCCCTTTTTTTTTTTTCTTGGTCTCTTACTAGGCTGCATGCCTTGAATGTTAGGTTGAGTTCTCCCTTGTTTCTGTCTGTTTCTTTTTGTGTCCTTTGGATTTCTTTGTTAATGATTTTGATCAGAAGAGAGGAAAACAAGGATCTTTAGCTAAGGTGGGGATGAGGGTGTAGTAGATGTCTTGCTGTGGGCCTGCTAAATAAAGGAAGAAAGTTCTTAAACTCCGAAGCCACGTTTAATGAACACAAGTGGAGCTGTGGGACATCGCAGATCTTGTACCACCTGTAGGTACAGTGCCTGCCTGACAAGGGGAGCTGAAGAGGAGGAGAAGCGTGGTGGAGAATGTGCAGTGCCACTCCTGCTCTTTTCCACCAGTTGAGGTGATCAGCACTTTGATGAACATGGCTTCCCTTCACTTACCAACTTCTCTTTCATCTGTTATCCGTGGACTTGCTACTTGGAGGTTATAACATTAAGCATTCCTCCGTTTGTTTTATCACCCAGTAAAGCCTGTATAAACCTCTCTTAAAATCCTGTTCAGGTCACTACCTGTCTGTAAGAGCAGGACTGTGTATGCAGATCGCTATATCGTGTTTTTTTTCCTTCTTCTTTGCTTTGAAACACTTACTTGATGTGTGCTGCTTGCCATTTGTTCTTCATATCAAACAGCTTGGAAAGACAAGGAGATAAAACTCCAAAAGTGAGTCCATGAGACAGACACTGACTCCCAGCACACTCAACTGCACAACAGTGAGGCATCTGCTGCTTTTGGAAGGCAGCTCCTTCAGGGGTTAAAAGCCACTGAGGGCAGTCTCAAGGACCAACTGTTCAGGTTCCTTCTGTGGCACGATCACAGGAGCCTTCTCATTTCCGTGGTTATTATGAGGTTTTAAAGGGCTCATTCACCGGTACCAGCTTCAGAGATAGAAGTGAGATGGTGGGTGAAAGCTGAAGGGTGGAAATCTTGCTCTTCACTCTTGACGTGAAAGCCCTGCCTCTAGCCACATCACTGCTAAAGCTGTTAAAATAGAGAAATAAATATTGGACTCCAAGCACACTGATCGTGTTAGGACTGTGCATCGTGTTGGCTGTGGGTGTGGGAGCTGGGAAGTGTCATCGTGCTTTGCAGGCTCTCGGGTTCGGTCTGTTGACAGGCTGACATGCCACCAAAGCTGATCTCTCAGAAAAGACAGCTACTTTCTGAGGCTGTGTTTGGTTCAGGGCATCTTTCAGGTATGCTTTGCGTGCAGCTCTGTCACACCTGAGCAGAGGTGGAATGCAGCCTTGCTCGCTGCAGGCACCACAAGGCTTGGTGTTTTTAAAGGCTTAATTGGTAGAGTGCAGGTGCCCGCAGTGTTAACGCACATGTGGATGGCATGTAACGAAGCTCTTGTGACTGATAAGTAACCACCTTTTCGTAGCCCTAGATGTCAGCAGACTGAGAGATTCCCAAATATGAAGTGCTAACTGACCTGCTGGTCAGCCTGCCTTCTGGTTAGGGCAGTGAAAGGTCTGCAGAGCAAAACATCTCTGTCCACGTGGGCGTCTTCTATGGCAGCAGCTCCTTAATCATCTCACTCTGGTCTCACTTTGATCGCAGACCTGTCTTAAGGAACTAACAGACATTTTTTAATGCAGGATTTAGCCTAATACAGTGATTGCAGAAAGTAATTTTCTGTGAACATCAGGGAGAAGGGAAGAGCATGTGAATAGGAAGAATTTGTGGAAGTCTGTTTTAAAAATGTAACGCTGTATGGAAGCGTGACTGACAGACACTGACTTCCATATGAAGCTGTTTACCTGTTGAGAGATTGCCAGTGCTACTGAAATTGGTGCTGGCTTTTCTCAGAAAGGTGGTAGATGGTGCTCGATCTCAGGAGAGGGTGGTGAATGCTTTTGAATGTAAACACATCCAAACTCAGAGGGTTACTGGTCATCCTGGTAAAGCTGCCAGGGCGCTTTCCATCCTTCCCCATCCATGAACATGAGACACTTATGCATCTTCACTACCCAGAAGTACAGGATGTTTCTGCTGCTTAGAGCAGGAACAGAGCGGTGCAATCTTGCTGAATGAATGTAGAACTTCCATCATTTTAAGTGGTATTAATCATTGCTGTTCACTATAGAGGGGTCATATTACTCCGTTTCTGGAAATCTGGTTAACGAAGCTTTCATCTGTCAGAGGCTGTTGGCAGGCTTTCCGTTACTGGTATGTTTGATTTGTTGTGGAGATCATCAAGGTGGCAAGAGAAACAAAACTATCTGCTGCTTGTACGTCTGACTGCTGAAGCAGTGCAGGAGCAGCGGTGCCTGGATTTCCTGCTGTGTCAAGAAAGGTGTTCGTGATGTGGGTGAACCCATGGGAAGGCTCCTGCTGGTTCTGCAGGGTTTGTGTCACTCTGGGCTGACTTCGTGGCACCAGCACATCTCCCATTTTGCACTGGTCCTGCAGACTACCATTCTTGACAGGCAAAAGGGAAGGGACCAACTTCCTCAAGCAGGAAGCTGTGCCTTGGAAGTGAGATGGTAAAGAGATCATTGTACTTGCAGCTTAAGACTTAGCAGTGACTGACAGACCCTGCTGAGCTTCGGCAGTACTGTGAGTTCTGTGGTTGTTCCTATTTGCAGATGTTCTCAGCTGGATCAGGATTGCCTGTTCTCTGCTCAGAAAACCCCTCTGGGTCTGGGCATTGTGTCAGTGCTGATGGAGCAGTGATCGTGCCTGTTAACGGGTAGAGCAGTAACAGAAGTAGGGCCTTGGCTAGGGAAACAATTCTTTGACTGGGATGAAAACATCGCTTCCAACAAGATTTTCTTTGGCATGGTCTCGTATTTTTCTGCAGATTGGCTGAACTAATTATTTCCTATTTGTGACCTACAGATTGTTTCAGCAAAAGCTGCTCGCATGCATTTGTTCACAGCAGAAATGGAAGGCCTAAAAATCATATCTGCATGCCCTGGGAGCGCAAGTAGATGGCTTTGCCTCAGCCTCTTTTTTCTTACCTTATTTTCCAGGGAGCCCTACCAGAAAAATGTTTCTCAAAGGTCAGAAGTAGGTGGGCTACTAATGGTGTATTCTGTCATGTAAGGTTGGTTTCTCTTAAATGTAGGAAGCAGGCTTTGGTCAATAGCTCTGTAGGCAGCACTGAAGCATTTCACCTGCTGCCTCCCCAGTGTAATCCTGTTGTGATTTTGTACTTGTGTGTTCTAAATGGCAGCTTTTCTTAGATAGCCTGGGAGTTGGTGACGTTTTTTCTGGTAACCTGAATTTACAGCACATAATTCCGGTAACAGCACCTAGTCAAAGTGATTCTTGGTGTAGTTTAGTCTTTGTCCGTGAGATTAATTCAGGCTCTGAATCAGAAGGGTTTAAGTGCTGCTGCTTTGTCTGCTGCTTCTAGGGAAGCTGTTGCAGGTGAGTGGGTTCGGTGTAGTGGAATCAACTTGGGATAAAGAACATCCTGAAGATAGGGTTTCTACATTTGTTGTCCTTCAGAAGTCTAAGAAGGTGGTTAATGAAAAAGCTTCGAAGTCTGTGCTGTGCTGAAGAAATGACGTGTTAAGGAAGTATTTCCAGTCCATTACGAGCCATGTCCTGGACTGGAGAGCTGAGTGTGTGTGCCAGCTCCGTCAGGCAGGACTTGGGCATTGCTGCAGAAGTGTGGCCATGAAGAATGGATGCTGAACACAGAAAGCAGCAGATTCTGAGAGCGGATACAACCTAGCATTGCTCTGTAGTAAAGTCTAGATCACTTCAGTAGACGTAATGCAGTCCAGATATAGTTGGCCCTTTCTGGAAGAGAACGGTATTGCGCGTAACCTTGGACTTCTTCGCTGCGAAAGGAATGGCAGTGTTCATTGTGGGGAGCAGAAATGCTAATTCAGGCTTGGAAAATCCTCTCTTTCTGTTACTGTACTATATAGAGACAGTCATGTAAATTTCATGGTCATCTTCTGTGACCTGCTCTTTCTCTCATGTAGAATAAACTGGGATTTGAAGCGTCTATACAATGTGTGTATATGGCCTACAGTCCTAAAACATTGCACTGACTGTGGAGCTTATACCTGTTGCAGCTATGATCTATCTAATAAACAGAAGATTCTGGTTGGCTTTTTAATTAAAATGTTGGATGCAAATGTTTTAACAGAAGAATCTCTCAGTATTCTTCTGATGTTCGGAAGTGAGAATACAAAATGTTTGAGAATTCTGCAGAGGAGTATGATAATCCTTGGAGCCTGTGATGTAAGAGTAGTCTCGTGATGCCCAAATTGCTACACAAGATAAAGATCCGAATTTAGATTTGGAGACCTGATGCTAAACTCATTTTTTTTTCTTAGTCCCAGATGCAAACCCAAGTACAGCAAGTGGGGATTGTACCAACGCAGGCCATGGCAACTGGACCAACAGCAGATCCGGAGAAGCGCAAACTGATCCAGCAGCAGCTGGTTTTGCTGCTTCATGCCCACAAATGTCAGAGGCGTGAGCAGGCGAACGGAGAGGTGCGAGCCTGTGCCCTGCCACACTGCCGAACCATGAAGAACGTCCTCAATCACATGACGCACTGCCAGGCTGGGAAGGCCTGTCAAGGTGAGAGCACGTTGCTGGAGCTGCTCGTGAACGCGCCGAGTGCTGCTGCTGCTTGGGTGGCTGTCAGCAGCGCTTCTCTTTTCTCAGGAAGACCCGTGTACTCAGCACGGATGAGTGCTAGTTCCTAATTAAACGACCGCTCCCTTTTTCATTACCTTTACCCTGGTTTCCATTCCTGATCTCTGCATTTTTCTGGTGAGAAAACAGAATGCGGTGTTTGCCTTTTAGAAGTAGGATGTCACCAGCGGTGGCCTCGAGAGCCTTTCATTTCTTTGTATAAAGGGGGTGTAATATCTATCCTGGATGTGCCTGCAACTCAGACACGTCGAATGTCTTAAATGTTAGCACTTGCTTCCTACACTTGTTATGGCATTGTTGTGAGTCCCAAAAATATTTAGTTGCATTTAGCTGTGTTTAGTTACACGTAAAATATTGCTTGTAGAGGAGAGAGTAGAATGGCTCTGAAAAATGGAGAGTTTATTCAGACCAGTTAACTGGGAGGTGGCCTTAATCCTACTGCTTTTCCTTGTTGCAGTTGCTCATTGTGCTTCTTCGAGACAAATCATCTCCCACTGGAAGAATTGTACTCGGCACGACTGTCCTGTGTGCCTTCCCTTGAAAAACGCCAGTGACAAGAGAAACCAACAGCGTAAGTAGTTGTTTTCCTGCTGCCACAGTGGAGTTGTACTGTTAAAATGAAGTTAATCACGTGTGCAACGTAAGAGTAAGTGATGTTACTTCATTTTTTTTTCATGCTGCCAGAAATAACTTAAACATTAGCATGTTGATTTAACAGTAATTAAAAATATTTGTAGAATGGTGGTCTTGCACAGTAAAAGATATGGTCTGGGCATCTTAATTGCTAAGTTTATATTATGCTGGCACTGATTAGCTGAATGTCTGCAAGCGATCATGTTTTTGCCCATGCCTGTTTTACATTACAGCTTAGCTGCTACTGATGTTTAGGGACACTCAATTTCTAGGCTGTTTCTTCCCTCTTGCTCTGAAACAGAAAATACTGAGCTTAGGCTGATGGGTTCCTTTTGAACTGTGCCGACGTGGAACATTTGCCTGCAGAGATGCAGCAGTTTTAGAAGTCTAAGTAATGCTATGCCTAAGTGTATTTAAACAAGGGTTAAGAAGTGGGAAATAGCTGAAAGACTTGTGCAGCTTGTACATTAGAATTGTATTGGAAGCGCTCTGCTAATTTCCATTTAGGCTGAGACTGCAGTGAGGAAAGCTAATAAACCTTGGAGGATAGAGAAGAGCTGTTAGGTCAGGTGAGATTAAGGCAAAGGGGAGAAAAGCTGTTAAGTCTGTCCACATTAACCAGGAGGATGCTGTCATTGTAATTTCAGGAGAGTTTTTTCCCTCCAAAAATATTAATTTAAAAAAAAAATTTAAATCATAGAGCTACTTTGGAGGTAAGGATTTTTTTCAGTTTACCAAATGTCTGCTTCACAAACATATTTCTTGTGTGTGGTCACTAATTTGTTGCACTTGGTTAGTTATGTTTGGTCTCTGAAAAACGTGCTGGTAGGTTTGCTTTCCAGTATGGCATGGCCTGTTTGTGCATAACATATCCATGCAAAACAGTTGTTACCAAGCACAGTAGAATTGTTTGTGTTGCTTTGTTGTTGGTTTTTTTAATAGAAGCTTCAGTAAAAAAGGAGTTTGGGTGGTGTTTGCTTTTACATCATTCGTAGAAGCTAGCAAAAGAGTTGACTTCAACCAAAAAACAGTCCTGAAGAGGTAACTTTGTTGTGAGATGTAATGGAATGTGTCTTGACTGCAGAAGAATTACGTTGGATAAATACATACAGTCTTTGACACTCCTGTTGCATGCAGGAGAAAATAAATAGAAATCTCCCTCTCTGTTGAAGTAATCAATAATCCAGCAGCAGTCCCGAGACTGTGCTGTTCAGTGTGCAAGTCTTGTTGCCCTGAATTGTCTGAGTCGTGTGTGAGACCTCAGGGGTTGTTTGAAGGTGGAAGATGAATGCTCAAACTACTTGTTTAGGTGTATTATAAAGTATTACACTTGTTAGACGTCGAAGAAAGTTTAAGTCATTTATATTAATAGGTGCATTTGAAAGTGCTGTGCTTGATCAGGTGAAACCTAACCTAAGCTATGTTAGTGTAAGAACTGAAGAGAATGCATGTTATCTTAGGAACAAGAAACCTACTAATACATCTACTAATTGAGAGAGGAGAGAGGGATCTACGTATGGCAGAATAAGTTGGGAATATTATGCCTGCTGCTGAAGAAATCCCTATTTTCAGTTTGCTAGAATGGAGCTCTTTCTTTAGAGGTGTCTCATTCCAGGCTCAGATTCTTCCAAGGAACATTTGTGCCATTATGAGCAGTAACGTGGCTTGCTAGTGGGACACACTGGGACAAGTGCGAAGGACAAGCCTGAAATGCTTTCCCTGTTCCTTGATGGCTCTTTTCATGTGTACGGTGTATGGGTCTGGTTGGGGTAGGGTCTAAGGAGAAACTGCAAAAAAAAATATATATATATATATTTTGCATATGCTAAAACATTTAAGCTTTTCTTCAGAACAGGCTAGAGGCTCCTGTGTTTGGAAGTAATGACTTGAAATTTGGTACAGATGCTTGGGGGCTGGAGGATTGGTTTTGGTGGGAAGTACTTCTTCGTTATTAAAGCGTTATTGAGGCATTATTGAACTTGAAAAAAAAAATAAGTAAGATAGATGAAGCTTAATTAAGAAAGTAAATCTTAGTGACCGGTCTTCATCTGAAAATGCCATTTTAGAGGATACCGGGCCAGAAATTCAGAAGATATGGACTGAGGAATGAAGGGTGGGAATGGGATGGGGGGAAAGGAGTTCAGTACTGGAGGCCTGAGGGAGGAGGTTATTGAGCATGGGCAGAAAAAGAAAGCTGTGGGTGTCAGATATCCAGGAACTGACCCGTGGTGGAGAAGGAAGATGCTGGGGCGCGAGGAACATGTCTGCTCAGAGGCGGTGAGCAGCACCTTGTTCACTGGAGCCCGATTCCTGTGGAAACTGAGAATTAAATCCAGTTTGCTCAAGTCCTAGTGTCAGTAAGTGTAAGTTCTGCAAAGAGAACGCCCTTTTTCAGCCCTCCCCCCACCCCCCAAACCCCTTGTAGTGCTGGAAATCATAGAGAATGGTCATCTACCAGCTAGCAGTTACTGCACTGAGTTTCATCTGTTGACTAATGGTGATTTAATGTGAAAGCTTTTAGTTTAATGCTTTACTGAAAAAAAAAAAAGTTTAAATGGCATTGTCGATAAAGTTTAATGCTGATGCCTCTTACCTTTAAGGTGCTCACGTAGTCTTTATTCACCCATGATTTGATTCATGATACAGCCTTTAATCCGGCGATCATGTATGCTTACCTTGTGTACACCTGCCTCATTTTGGGTGCAGGACAGCCTGGTGCTGAGGTGGATCAAGGTTCCCAGTGGAGGCTTTGCTCCAGCCACATAGGAGGGATAGAATGAGGAGAGTGAGGAGCTGCAGGACAAAGCACTTCAGCACTGCTGAATGAGTTTTATTTCCAGAATATGGAAGCAAAGCAAACATTTTAGAACAGGCTCATCACAAATTTATTAACGTTTTGACTTCAGTGAGATGGCCAGCTTAGCGAAGTGCTGGCCATTTGCAGTTAGAATGGCATTTGGATTCTGAATTTAAAATTCATCAGTGTGGGGGGCTGCCTTTAGAAAGCATGCATGCAGTTGCATTAAGTCAGTGTCATCCACTTTGCACGCTGATGTGGGAATTCTGTAGGCAAGAGAGCTCGGTTGTTTAGATTACATCCTAATGCATACGCTCAGGAAAGCATAATGAACTGCTGCTTCACTTCTGCTTGTCTGCACCTTCACTCCTAAGATCCATGAACACGTGAGTTTGTAACAGAAGCTTGGTTGTCTCTAGAGCATTTGACTGTGAGTGGAGTTGTCTTCAACTTAGCAATGTCTGAAGCATCAGTTAGTGAAAAATCACAGTAGACATTGCTCCGTGTAGCAAGTAGGCTAATTTGCTAACTCCTGTTTGTTTCAGTCTTTGTATTTGTTTTAATTGGCTTGATTTCCTCTGGTATGAGGCACGGAGGACTGCATTTGTACTTGATCTGGCCAGTGTGAAATGTAATACTGTCTTCCTCCATCTTGTTGGACAGATTGAGATGATGTCATGCATTCATATATATATGCTATATATATATATATCAATGAAAATAAAGAAAACAACTTCAAAATCAGATTCCTTCAGTTGTGAAGATACTTAATACATTTTGCTATTGAGCTATAAGACACAGAAACGCTGACCCCAAGCAGTCAGAGCCCTCATCTCCACGTCCCAAGCATACTGCTAGCTGTAAGATGCAGGCTGTCCTGCAAGAAGCTGCTCTTGTTTGAAGCACTGAAGCAACGTTTGGCTGTTCACCAAATTTGGGGAGTTTTGCATGCTTGAGTAGGTACGTGCACACGCATGGAACTTCTTGGAGATCATCAGTGTTTCGAAATGCCTGCGTGCTGCCTATACTCGTCTCCCACAACTTGGACGTATGTCAGGTTGCCAGGACATTTTTCTTTGGGGGGAGGGTATCAGTTTTCCAAGGAAACCTTTTTGTTTTGTTGGTTTTTTTTTGTGTTTTGTTTTTTTAATCCCATGGAAAAGCACAAGGAATGGTGAGGCCTGGGGCCGACCTCAGCATGGTGACTAGAAGCCTTTTTTCTGTTCACACACTCCAGCTTCACCTGTGGTCATGGTGCCGCATCCACGGAGATTTGCCTTTGATTTACAGCCAACGCTGAAAGCACGTGGGTTTTTGTCATAGCTTCCTCAAGGAACACCATCCTTTCTTCTGCTTTTCTTCACAAGCTTGAGTATCCCTTAGGTCCCAAATCAGCCCTTCCTGGTCACAGCAGCCTCCGAAGCCGCTGGAATTCTGAAGTGCCACAAGTTTTGTGCTGTTGAACCTCCTTGAGACTTCCCGTTTCTTGGCTTATCCCAAAGCAAAGGCATCTTTCTCTTAGATTTCGTGAGCCCAGAGGGCGTGTGCGCATCTGGTAAGGTTAAACAATCGTGTGGATTTTGAGGATTTCAGGGAGGAATCCTGGAGAGGTGCATTCCTTGACAGAATGCCCCTTGGCAGTGTTGAACTGTGCTCCTTCTTCAGGAACGTTCGCCTGGAGAACCAGAGCATCCCCTCTGCCCACGCTGAGTGCCTGTGGGACCGATGGCAGGGAGGGGTCAGTGGCTCTATCTGTAGTTCTCAGAAAATGAGATGGAATTGAATTCCCATCCGGAGAGAGAAAACTCTGTTTCTGTGATACGTGTGGCGGTTTTGGTTTTGTTATATTTTTGCCTTTTCTCTCTCTCTCTCTCTCTCGGGCAGAAGATGAAAGCGTGAGCATCGTTTTCAGTGGTTCTCTGTTTCCGTAGTGGTAAGGATTTAAGGAAGCCTAGGATGCAGTTAATGTCTCAGAAGGACTGTTTTCCTGATTTACTTATTTTTTTCCCCAACCATGTGCCTCTCAATACTTCAGCAAAACTGCTATTGTTGCTGTATTAAAAGCTATCGTGGTTGCTATATTTGGATCACAAATTTTTAGCATGTATTACGTCCTTACTTCAGGGGGAGATGTGGAGTGTGTTTTTCTTTACCAGAGCCCCGGTGACCACTGTGCAGTGTCTCCAGAGTGAAGGATGCTCCATGTGTCATTCACACAGAAACGCAGCACTGCTTGGAATGGCAGCTAAATAGGGGACTGGAATATAGATTTTTATTGAATTCTAGTTTAGTGTAAAATTGCATTTCCCTTTTAGTTTCAATTTCCTGTCTAAAGTGGAAATGGCTCTTCCATACATCTTTGTGGTGAGAGTGGTCAGTTGGTTGTGCTGGTCATATAGATTAATGAGTACCTAAGTACCGTGATGGAAATTGCTTACCAAAGCCTGCAGCAGACTTGGACCTCCAAATTGTTTTAGATCCTGTAAGTACAGTCTGAAACGTACCAGGGCTTTTCATCACTCTCCAAAACTTTGGTTATAGGCTGACTTCTTCATCTTTCAGAGGATTCATCTGATGACTGTTGGGAATGAAAGTTCCTACCAGCAGGTGTTCAGTATTAGCTTTGTGTCCAAGGACACTATTTGTGCTGATCCTTAATTCAGGATCTCTCTTCTGGTGCCAGATATTTTGACCTAAAATGGGATTGGTGAGAAGAAAGAAGTAGAGGATTTCTTTTTCCTTAGTCTGCCCTTCCAAGCAGACTATTGAACCTCACATTGGAGTCTATACTTCTTGTATGTTACGGTAATTATGGGTTTATCTGCCTAAAATTTGCAGCGCTTCTTTAGGCTGTATTTATTAATTGCTGTGGTGGTTTCTCTCCTGTGGATTCAAAGAGCCAATTTCCCACTTAGCATCTCCGGCGTTGTTCAGGCCTTTGGAACAAAAATACATGGCATATAACTACGTGCACGTTCTATTGATTCATGGGATCATGTTTTTGATTGTCCTCATTGATGTTTCAATTATCTGTTGTTCTTTCTTTTTACAGCCCTCTTAGGGTCTCCAGCTGGTGGAATGCAAAATTCCATTGGTTCAGTTGGAACAGGCCAGCAGAATAATCCATCGCTCAGTAATCCTAATCCGATTGACCCCAGCTCCATGCAACGAGCCTATGCTGCTCTAGGACTCCCATATGGCAACCAGCCTCAGACACAGTTGCAGCCCCAGGTACAAGGCCAACAGCCAGCACAGCCTCAGGCTCACCAGCAAATGAGGACCATTAATGCATTGGGTAGGTGGAAAAAATACCAAGAAACTAAGGTGTTTATTGAAACCCGACTATGGAATTTTTAGGACAAACAGTATTTCACAGGAACAGAGTGGTGACTTTCTGCCTAAGATGATTAGATAAAATTCTGTAAGGATTTTTGTTTAACAGTAATTTCCTCTGTTCTAGCAGACCGTTCTATTGCAAATGCTAGCTTCTTTCAGGAACTTAGTTGTTATTATCTTCTTTTTACCTGTAGAACTAATCGTAAGAGTTTGACTTCTAAATTTTCATAGACTCGTTTTTTTTCTAGGAAAAGATGTTCAGTCTGAAATTAGCATATGAAGTAACTGTGCATATGCACCATAGTGGATACTAGCATAAAAGTGCCTGTTTGGTACACTACTTATTTTGTTAACCAGTTGTGTCTGTTAAGCATAGTTTTGTGCTTCTGTTGTCAAAATGGTGAACCAGGTACCAATGATGTTTAATTTTGTCTCAAAGGAGCCAACCAGATGAACCTTCCCACAGGAGGAATAACAACAGACCAGCAAGCTAGTCTAATTTCTGAAACTGCTCTTCCAACATCCCTTGGGACAAATAAGTAATGCACACATTTTCACTCTTGCTCGTTTAAACATTTATTTACGTGCTTTATGAATGTAAATAAAGAGCGTGCTTTAGAAACTAATTGCATTGCTGCTTGAAATGATCAGTCACATCTATAGCTGCTCTCTTCTTTCATGTTTTGGTTCTACATCTACCACTTTAGAGGTCCCCCAAGAGATCCCCTGAACATTTAGCGGTTTTAAATAAATTCCGAGGGGAAGAATATGTTGTATTTTTAAAAGTACAAATATCTTAACAGTTGTGATTTTTTTTATCTTGTCTTCTCAGCTCCTCTGAGCTTTGTTGCTGTATGCTTTGTAGCTTGTTGATATCGGTATTTTGCTTACAGAATGTTTGATGCAATATCTAGAAGTGAGGAAGGCAATTACTTAAGAACTACTTTTGCATCAGACATACTACAAAGACTTGCATTCTTGTACTCTAACAGTCCATTTCCTTTTTTGCTTTAGCCCACTAATGAATGATGGCACAAATTCTGGCAATGTTGGAAACCTCAGCTCAATGCCAACGGCTGCACCTCCTTCTAGTACCGGGGTAAGGAAAGCATGGCATGAACATGTCACTCAGGACCTGCGCAATCATTTAGTGCATAAACTGTAAGTATTCACCAAGACCACGTATTTTTTTCCTGAATATTTTTAAATAATTTCAGTATTGTAGTTCTCCTAGCTGAAAAGTTGGTAAGGGGAAAGTTGTGTCACTCTTGACACTGTGCCATTGATAGTGAGCCACTGTCTTTAACTCTCCTCATCAGTTCATTCTTCTTGCTTGTTAAGGGATGGAGTAGATAGTTTATATAGCTAGTAAATTTCTTCTGCTGTAAACAGAAGTATTTAGATTCTAGATTGTCAAACCTCACATTCTTTTATCACTGAATTTGCTTTAAACTTGTGGGGAATAATACAACGTAGATATTATTTTAATCAGTTTTGATAGGTTTTTACATGCCTGAGGTATTAGGGAATGTGCAGAGTGAAGGTTATGAAGCTGTATAGAATAATTCGTTTTTATCTGAAGAATTTTTCTTTTATTCTTTCTCATCTCTTGTAGTGTCCAGGCCATCTTCCCCACTCCGGATCCCGCAGCACTGAAGGATCGCCGCATGGAGAACTTGGTGGCTTATGCAAGGAAAGTTGAAGGAGATATGTATGAATCTGCCAACAGTAGGGTATGTTGCTTCAGTCTGGGTATTCAGAATACGTTCAAGAGCTGTAGTATTGCAAACTTAGAAACATAAGGAAAGCCACAGAGAATTATTTCACCGTTCTGTTGATGAACAGAGTCGTGCTTTCTGTCTGGGACAGTGTTTGTGTGGCCCCATACTACCTGATTAATGTCACTCCAAACCTCCTTCAGGTCCATGAAAACACAACAGTGTTATCCTGGCCCTTTCTCCATTCCCCTTGAAAGTCTGTCTGATGTGCAGGAAAATGTGAGCACAGCTTACAGTTCTTGATGTTTCCCTGGCTGGCGTTCCATTTTATGAAAATCTCTGTAGATGAGAGTTCTGGTGCCTCTTTACCATTGGAGCTTTTGTCTAGGACCCAGTTGTGTTAAGCTGCCTACCTTTCACCTACAGTGTAATAATTTCTCTGCTACTCATGAGCATTGAGAGTGATTTGGCTAAGACAAATAGCAGTTTGAACTAACAGCATAAGAAAGCAGTTTGCCCATGTTTATCCTGTGCATGGGAAACAAGTCAGAACTACCTGTTCATGAATTCCTTGTCTCCACTGAGGTGTCAGCTCAAATCTGTATTTCTCAGAGAACAAAACCTTGTTGACTGACACACTGAACATACTATTTCTTTATGTCAGTGCAGTTTTGCCACCTTAAAGGAACCACTCCCTGAAAGTTTTCATCAGGTAAAAACAGTAGTGCTGTACTGATAGCAAATGAAATCTTACCTGTTTAGAATCTTGGGCTACTGTCATTAGATAAGAGATATATACCCAGAAGTATTTTCTCTTCACTGTGTAAAACAGCTGTCAGAGCCTTGTTGCCAGAAGTCTCCTTTATGGGAATTCATCTAACTTAACTTGGCTCCAAAGCAGTGAATTTGGAAGAAGGGAGTAGTTAAGGCATTCTAAATGATTCCGGGGGGAACTGCGTGTTTCTTCTTGAGGAGCATTAGTTTTGCTTTGATATTGAAAAATGGGTTGGTATAAGGTGTCAAAGTGCATATTTATATGTGCTCCTTGTGAATAGATCCCTTTTCAGGAATCCTTGTGGTATGAAAGTAGCACAATCTTAAATGCACAAGTAGGAAGTTGCAGATGAAGTGTCCCAAGCAGAAAAAGGGGCTCTAGTGCTTTTAGACTGGGCAGCAGAAAGACTGGGCTTTCCTAACAAGACTCATGAGGGATACTCATCTCATCCTGATTTTCTCAAGTAAACCGGATCCTGCTCAAATAACAAATTCCAGTTCAGTTTGATGAAGATAAAACGATTCTGAGACAAGTACATCGCTGAGCCTTTGCTCCATCTAACACTGGGTTTAAGGGCATGGATATCCCCACAAAATAAATGGTCCTGGGGCTTCGTGGCATTTTCTTTTTGCCTTTAACAGGTGTGTAATCTCACGCTTGGCAGATGTGTCCAGCAATTGCTGGCAAGCAAAATTGTCTCCCTTGCTGTGCAGTGTGACTGCATTATTTGATCTGTTGTCAGGGTAGATTCAGCAAAATGGATTTTTTGTCTTGCACAGTTGTAGTGTTGAGCTGTCTGTGCCCGAGGATTATTTTTCACTGATTTTCTCCATTCCTCTGCGGTTTTGTTTGGTTTTGTTTATTCCCAGCAATGCCTGTCGGTAATCAGACTCTTTAGGAAGAGCGGTTCCCATCTTTATTTAAGAATTGATCTGTCCTTAACGCCTGTCTCCTGAAGTTTGTGTAGCATAACTGTGTTTCTGGGGATGTCATTTTGTTTCGTCTCTGCATTAGTGGAAATGCTCATTATGAAAATATCGTTTAAAAATCATTAACACGTAGCAACTAAATCTTGCTTTCTCCAAGCAGCAGAGGCCCTATAGTGTTCTCCTTTGTCTGCTAATCTACACAAAGTAGATGTGGTGAATAGTCACAAAACCAGGTCTCCCAAGTGTTCCCTGGAAGCTTGGTTTTGCTTATCTGCATTAAAGCAGGGATGAGGCTGTCTCAGGGTGACAGTTCTGAAAAGAAACAGTTCCTGTTCAATTTGGGAGGTACATGTATTAAAAACTGAGACTAAAACACATCAGCTGATGTCATTCAGGTAGCCTGCGTGGCTTCTGTCGTTGCTTTCTTATGCTTGATGTTGAGTGCTGTTTTTCTTCTTTAGGATGAATACTATCACTTATTAGCAGAAAAGATCTATAAGATACAAAAGGAGCTGGAAGAGAAGCGGAGGTCTCGTCTGCATAAACAAGGGATCTTGGGAACGCAGCCAGCCTTACAGACGCCGGGACCTCAGCCCCCTGGCATCCCACAGGTGGCTGCTGCCATGGGCCAGGCACAGCCTGTGAGGCCTCCCAGTAAGTGCTTCTGCATCGGGGTAGGGGCCAGGGAAAGCAGAGTGGGACAACAGGGTTTTTGCTTCCTATACTTCTGCTGCGGAGTTTGTGCCCTTGCGCTTTTTAGACTAACCTTGTGTTCAGATGCTGAGTTTTTTCTCTGACGGTTTTTCTGTTTCTGTTGCAGATGGGCCTATGTCCATGACAACTGTGCCTATAAGTCGTATGCAGGTTTCTCAAGGTATCTATGTTTTCTTCTCTACCAGCAGTTTGTGTGTGCAAAATAAAGCATTAGGGGAAGCGCTGGTCATCTCTCTTTCTCTTGGAATTGCAGTTGGGGTGGGGGGGTGGTAACTGCTGGGTCTCCCTTTTTCAGCATCGTTCCTTGTTGCTCTGGGAAGGAATGGCCTCAGTGCAGTCATAGAATCCTTAGAGTTGGAAGGGACCTCTGAAGGCCATCGAGTCCAACTCCCCTGCAGTGAACAGGGCCACCACAGCTAGGTCAGGTTGCCCAGGGCCTGATCCAGCCTTGCCTTGAAAACCTCCAGGGATAGGGCATCAATATCACTGGGCAACCTGCTCCAGTGCCTCACCACCCCCACTGTAAAAGATTTTTTCCTTATATCTAAACTAAACCTTAATCAGTAGGTACTTGGTGGTAGCAACTGGGAAGTAGTTCAGTTGTTTCAAAAAGAGGAGAGGGCAAGGAGGAATAGTAGAGATAATTTATGATTTAAAATATGTTAACTGCAGAGCAGGAGGGTTTGGGTATGTTTTTATCATTAAATAAGCCCAAAATACACCTGTAGCTGGAAACTTACCACTTTAATCCTGCTCATCTTGGAATATGTGTAACTGACAATGTTCTGTTATGGTTTCTGGTGAGAAAGTGTGTTTAAAAAGGCATTCTTGTTTTTTCATACAGCTGATGGTTTGCCATCGCTAATTTAGGCTGCTGTGGTATCGTGGGTAGCTCTTTCCTGCAGAGTACAAGACTCTTAGGCTTTCAGATGTTTCACCTTCCCCCAAAAGAGTATCCCCAATTACTTTATTTCAAGAAACCATCCTGTGGTATTATGTACATATGGCATCGTGTCTTTACAGATCATCCACTCTCCTCATCATTTTTAAGACCCCAGCAGTCATATCGTCCCTAACAGGCATTCTTCTAAATATTTTTTGCATCTTAGTTTCTCTCTTAAGCCGAGTAATTTGAACAACATTCAAGGAGAAAGGTGATGTGTAGGGCAGCTACATTTTAGCCATAAGAAATGTGAATTTTATAACAGAGTATACATAGGTAATTTCTGATGACTTGTTCCTAATGAGTTGTTTTGGGGGGTGCATTTGCAGGAATGAATCAGTTTAACCCCATGTCCATAGGGAATGTACAGATGCCACAAGCACCCATGGGACCCCGAGCAGCTTCTCCAATGAACCATCCTGTACAGATGAACAACATGGGCGCTGTTCCTGCGGTTCGTACTTGTTGTTATCAAGTTCTTCTCAGAATTGGTTGATTATATTTAACGGTGTTAACGCTGTTCTGAAAAGGCCGTGTCACAGAGTAGTGCTGTAAATTGTAGGATAATTTCATGAAAACGTACCCAGTCTGTCAAGCTTCTGTTGAGGCATTTGTTTTCACTATTTACGTGTTTTAAAAGAAATGTCTTCAGAGAGGTAAATATCAGAGTTGCAGTATTCTGCAAGTCTGTGGGAGAGCAGGGTCCTTTCAGGAGCTGTGTCTCTGCAGTATATGTACTTTCTTTATTCCTCCAAGAGAACATGTTTTTATTCTTCAGGAAAAGTATATATATATATTTGAAGTGTTAGTATAATTTGAATATTAGATTGTATCGAAGTAACTCCCTATTGAATACCATGAAACAAATACTAACATTATGTGCATATGCCCACTTCAATTTGGTTTACTGAAGCTATTTTTCCTTTTATTTTTTGTCACATCTTTTGGCTCGTTACTTTGATGGTA
Source organism: Numida meleagris (assembly GCF_002078875.1). Taxonomy (NCBI): domain Eukaryota; kingdom Metazoa; phylum Chordata; class Aves; order Galliformes; family Numididae; genus Numida; species Numida meleagris. The sequence continues at coordinate 12,990,758 of NC_034421.1, read as the reverse complement.
TTTTCCTTTGCCTTGCTACTTGATAATAAACATTAACACCTTTATTTTGGTGTTGATTTTTAGATGGCAATGTCTCCTTCCCGAATGCCTCAGCCACAGAACATGATGGGAGCCCATTCCAACAACATGATGGGTCAGGCTCCTACCCAGAACCAATTCCTGCCCCAGAATCAGTTTCCAGCTTCCACAGGGGCTATGAATGTGAACAACGTGGGCATGGGTCAGTCAGCAGCCCAGGCAGGGGTGGCACAGGTACGGTGTATTTTCTAATACCTGGATTAAACACTTCTAATTATTTTGGTCTGATGTATTTTGTGTATCACTGTTTATTGTAGTCAGTCATGACTTTTGGGAATACTACCTCCATACAGTAACTCAGGGGCAATGGCCCATAATTCCCAATGTAAATTCTAAAAAATGGGTGCTGATGAGGTGTTTAGGGGAATGTTAGAAATTAATTTATGGGGCATATGTGAGCTTACATTTTTGGGTTTGTGTCGACTTCATTAGCCAAATTTAAATCAAGAATTACAATCAAGTGGCTGGGGAAGTTCTTCTAAAATGTTTTGCAACCTCGCTACTTCCAAGCAGGAAACATTTTCCGTCTAGTAGATTTTCTTGTTGCTGTGGTAATAGTTGTCAGTGAAGTAAAAGCGAGTTTACGATGCTAAGGTGTACATGTTTCCAGAGGAAGAGATTTGTTGGGTGTTGTGTTTTTTTGCTGTTTGTTTGTTTGCTTTGCTTGGTATACAAGTAAAGTAGGTTAGCTGAGACCTCTGGGGTTCTCTAGTCCATCCTGGAATGAGAGAAACCTTAGATTGCAAGGGCTATCTCAGGGCAAGTTATGAACTTCACGATGAAGCACCTACAATTTCTCAGGCTCTGGTTCAGTTACTTGACCAACATTGTCAGGGAGAAAAAAGAAAGAATCCTAAACTTTAGTTCATTAAAACTGACTTTGTATGGACAATATAGAAGCAAGTTTTAATTTAAATTAAAAACAAAAGAAACATCTTAAGTCTTGTGTTATGCAACAGGGCAGGCGCTAAATGTGTTGAGCTGTTTTCCAGAGGACAGCTGCTCTGAAGTCCTGGCCTAGAGTGTATATTTGCTTGAAACTGTTCTGTATGCAAAGCGTGACCTTTGCCCAGCTAATGACATGATTTAGAGATCGTCTGCAGGTTTCTGTGTTACTCAGAGATTGTGAGGATTCCTTCTCTGTGCCAGTAGTGTTCATGTAGAATGATGTGTGAGGCACATCTAAGTTTAGCAGCGAGGTCTCTGAATAAAAGCTGACAAAAATGATGAGAGAAATCAGAGCACAGTCATCTGCATAGCGTAGTTAGACGTGTTTTAGATTATGTCAGTGCTCAAAGGTTAATAGTGATTCCCAGAGTTTTGGGAGTGATGTGTCTGTAAGAGAATCTCTCTCCCTCCAGCAGGGGCAGGTTCCCAGTGCTGCTCTTCCCAACTCCATGAACATGCTAGGACCACAGAGTGGTCAGCTATGCCCGCCAGTGACCCAGCCACCTCTGCATCAGACTACACCTCCTGTGTCCACTGCTGCTGGGATGCCGCCTATTCAGCACCAAACACCAACTGGAATGACTCCTCCTCAGCCAGCAGCACCCGCTCAGCCATCCACACCAGTCTCATCTTCAGGACAAACCCCTACACCGACCCCGGGTTCTGTTCCCAACGCGACCCAGACACAGAGCACGCCTACGGGGCAGACTGCAGCACAGGCTCAAGTCACACCGCAGCCTCAGACCCCGGTTCAGCCCCAGTCTGTGCCAACCCCGCAGCCATCCCAGCAACAGCCAACATCTGTGCAGGCACAGCCACCTGGCACTCCAGTAAGTAGCAGCTAGTTACATTTTCTCTTGAGTAGTGGTGTTCCACAGAAGTCCTCTCTATGCATAGCACCATGTCACGAGTGTATAGAGTCCGTATGTTGTATGGCTGTCAATACTAGCTTCTACTTTAGAGCAAAGGATTCCTTCTATATATGTGTAAAAACATGTGTTGAGATGATCTCATCGTTGTTTGAAAGGGGGGGGGCATAATGAATGACTTCAGTCTGCTCAAAGTAAAAATGGCAGCAGCGTTTAGGAAGATGAGGAATATCAGACCTAATATAATGTTTGGCCTTAAACAGAATCAGTCTTTTCTGATCATAAAATTTGCGTAGGTGTTTTTTTCTTTTGAGCTTTATAGTCAGGAGGAATGCACGTGTTGAGGAATGTACCGTGTTTTACTGGGCAGGTGTTTTCTCTGTAAAAGAAGCCTCTTTGTTTGGAGCGGAAATCTTCCTTTGCTTTCACTCTGTAAAGCAGAGTTATTGAATGTGTTCTGTAGAAACTTGACTACAGTGAGCTCCTATATCCATGTTCTGCACTGTTTTGGAATATCATCTCATGTCTCTTTTTTTTGTGCTGTTCATTTTTTAGTAAAGGAAAATATTTCTATATATGCAGTGTCTTTCTTTTGTACTGTTTTTACAACAGCTATCCCAGGCAGCAGCTAGTATTGATAACAGGGTCCCCACCCCTGCCTCAGTTGCTAGTGCTGATACGAATTCCCAGCAACTAGGACCAGATGCACCAATGCTAGAAAGCAAATCAGAAGTTAAAACTGAAGAAACTGAGCCAGAGACTAGTGAGACACAAGTGGAAGCTAAGACTGAGGTAAATGAGATTCTATACAGCTTAACTGAAAGCAGTGATAGATATAAAAGCACTTAATGATATGTCTGAATTGATGAGCTAAGGGGCGAGAAGGAGGGTAGTTACTGGAAAGTAACTGTCCTGAGGAAAGCCATGGATGGAGAGTGCTTTGACAATCTTATAAGCTAATATTTGAATGACTGAAGCCTGAGTCATAAGTGTAACAATGCATCTTGTTGCCTCCTTTCTTAAGGTGGAGGAGGATTTACAAGGATCTGCACAAACAAAAGAGGAAACAGATGGAGCTGAACTGAAACAAGAGCCAATGGAAATAGAAGAAAAGAAGCCTGAAATAAAAGTAGATGTTAAGGAGGAAGAGGAAAGTGGCACTAATGGAACCACTTCGCAATCCACATCACCATCTCAGCCCCGCAAAAAAAGTATGTATATGAAAATGTTTTTTTTTTTTTCTTGGATTTTTTGTTTTGTACAGCCCTTCTGTTTTCTGCAGTCTCTGTTCCTGCTGGGAGGGGCCTGTTCATTTTTGAAAGTACAATTCCTTTAATGCTACTTGAATCAGAGGTGAGAATAGGGTGTTGTGTTCTTGATGCCACCAGTATCCTCACAGTTTCCAGTTTCTGCCCAGGACTAAGGTAGTAAGGGAGTGGTTGCTGCTTACATGATGTGCAAGTTTACATCTTGCTCAGTGCTCTTTCACAGGAGCTCAGTATAGATGCAGTGCTTGCAATAACCAAGAAATACCTATTACTACAGAAAACAGACAAAAAGAAATTACTCCTCTTTTGTATTGAAGGCAAGATAACTTTTTTGGACTCAAACTCAAAAGCCTTGGTTGTCTTGACACTTGGCTTTTTGAGGTGACTGCAGAACCTTTATCAAACTAACATTTATGAACAAGTTCCCAGTGGAAAGAATCACTGCTTCTCCTTAAGTATTCTTGCAAGTAAATGGAGGCAGTAGCTGGAAGAGGATGGTTCTTACAGAGTTGATCTGTGCAGAGCAATACTGTGTCATTCTGGTCTTTCAGTCTGGGTTACTGTGTGTTTCCAGCACCTTGTTTAGTAACACAGTTCTCGTCTTAGAAACACTGTCACTAAGTAGCCATGTAGTATAATACAAGTGCAGCCCAGGCAGGTACAACTGCATACACAATTGTAAATGGAGCCATTTTCTCACCGAGTAGTTCATCCAACTTTAATAGAGCGTTTGTACTTAAACACCAAATAAACCAAGAGGTATTCAAGAGCAAATACAGTGAAGTGTGCTTAAGGGTTTTATGGTATCTTAAAACTGCTCATGAGACTCATCTCATGTTTTTTCACTCGTTACATTGGTTTCATTTTCCATTGGTATTTGAGACTCCTGCTAGCGTGGGAGGGATGAAGAGGTGCACTGCTAAGTGACCTGGGATGCAGATGGATGCTGCAGCTGCTAGAGGGGGGTCTCGCAGCTGGAAGTGGCTGTAGGGTGTGTGCTGTGAGATCATCTAGCAAATAGCGGCCAGGTGTCTTCATGTTTCAAGAGATTCACCTGTGCCTTAAAGGAGTGTTTTTCTGAGCGGCTTCTTCTCTGGACTTGGAATCTCTCTCTACCCCACACATCCAGTTGTATTGAACACCATAGGCTGAAGGGAAGGCTTTTGTTTGCTTGCCTCTTCCCTTGCAGTCTTTTCGAAAGAAAAAGTGTTCCTGTCACCTCTTCTCATAGTAGCTGCCTGCCTTATAGCTTGATGGCCTGCAAGATGAGTTTCATTGGTTTCTTCCTTTGTTATAAGTCATAATAATGCAAGGCCTTGTTTGAGAGAAGGTTCCCAGGTGTATTGTTCGTATTAGTTTGAAGACATCTTCATCTTTCTTTCAGAATTTTCTCCTTAGTAATCATAAGCAGAATGTCCTCTGTTTGAAAAAACGAAACTTGTTTTAGAAGTTAAAGAGGGGAGTGTCTTGCTCTTTTCTGGCACGTAGCACATCGTGATGCAGGCAGAGATCCCTTTTTCTTCTTACCACCTACACACCCAAGACAAAATTGGGATAACTGGATGCCAGCTCCTTACAAAGATTTGCTACAGGAGGAGAACCAAGAGCATATAATTGTGCAAGAGGAGAGAACAGTAACTTTCCTATAAAATCTGCATATGGAGAGAGGCTGTGATCAAATGCTCTGTTATTAGTCACCCTGCTTAGGGGCAGAAGAGTTTTTTTTTACTGCTAAAGATAAAGGTGAATTTTCACATTTTTTGGTGAAGTCATAACTCTAAGTAACTGGATTTTGATATATATGTATATATTTAAACCAAAATGAAAGTAGATCATAAACTTTCACAGGAATGATCATTAGTCTTGAAGGAACTTGGGAAAAGTTCTGCTGAAGCTCTATTGTTCCGATTTAAATTGGGATCGGATCTATTTTAAAAGATTCTTTAGCTAGTGGTATATTGTTATGTGGGTCAGTGCAGGGAAACCTACAGCAGTGTCAAGCAGATGTCCAGAATAGATCATTAAAAGGTACTTTCTGACTTCAAAATAAACAAAGTCCTTTGGATCATCAAGTTTATAAAGTATCTGAGTAAAAGAGTCGCAGAAACAATACAGAATACTTAGTGTATTTCCCACTGTTCTTGAATTCAGTAATACAGCTTTGTTTATACAACTTTGAGAGTACACATTAGGATTCTTTCCATGGGAAAGTGCCTGCGTATTGGAAGCAAATGGCCGTGTTGTCAGGAGCGAGGTGTCGGAGCAGCTGAAGCGATGGCAGGGCTGCTTGGTGCCGTAAGAACAGAGGTAGGCCCCCGGCTCACCTCGCTCCTAAGCCTGGTTCAAGTTGAGCAGCTGCAGCGTGAGGTCTCGACGCAGCTGTGCAGCAGGGCCTTGCTGCAGCCCCTCTGGCAGCTTGTGTAGCTCTGTGCCATGATGTCGCTGGCTGAGCTGTGCTGGCTTGCTGCTTGTCCACGGGCAGCAGTCCTCTCCTGGTTACAGGCAGTGCACTCAAAGTGTCTCTCAGCTTCCCTGTGCTCTGCCGGGACTGTTTGCATCCCGGCTAACAATTTCTAGGAGCTTCAGCATCCAGAGATGCCTGAAAACATTGAGTCCTTAATGCTTTTAGAGATTGTTGAGTTGCATCAGCTTGATTTCTTGCGCTTTTTTTTTGTGTGTTGAGATGAAAAGAACTCCTCTCAGAACTATAATGCTAAAAAACAAAAAGGAAAAAAAAAAAGAAAAATTTAAAAAATCTATTATTTTTTAAGCAGAAATCCTCCCCCAAAACCAATTTATATCTTAATAAAGCACCATCTGAGCAACAAAAGCAATGATCAGCCTCAAAGGGGTCACTGTAGCCCTATTGATTTAAGTGCTTTCAAGAGAACTCCTAATTGCTCCCTTTTATTGGTATTGTTCTCATTTCAGCCAGGTAGATAAATATTAAATGCCATCCTGTTCTTCTTAGTTGTCGTCTTTTTTTTTTGTGAATAATAGGCATTCTTCCCTATTTAAAGCCCCTGTTCCTAAGGAAATAAATGTAATTACACTGCTGAGATGTTCAAAGAGCTCTCCAAGTTATCATTATTTTTCAGAAAATGCATTGCCTTTCTTGTCCTTGTCATCCACTATTGAAAGAAACGTGGCTGTTGCCATGCCACTGTTGCCAAGTGGTTGTAATGATGCATATAAATCTTGGAAGTATTAACACTTTCAAAATCAATTAACGGTCCATCAGAGCAGGACCGTTTGTATGCCATGGCCAGAAAATCCCCGTGCCAGCTCTCAAGACATCTGGTTGCCTTCTGGAGAGCTGGCTCTTCGGCCCTGCCCACCGGGATTCCCTTGCTGGAAGAATCTTGACGCAGGACTAGCTAACAGTGTCAGAAGGGAAGGAGACAACATGCTGTTGGTCTCATCTCTGGAGAGAGAAGCTTCGTCCACGTGGAAGGAACTGATGGTTCACGTGCTTCTGGATAGATCCTGCATCCTCTAGGAGATGTGTCATTAAGTTGTTCTTATCTCCCCTATAGTGACAGTGTAATCTAGTACGATTCGATTAAATGCAGAAGCTGCTCGGTCGTCTCTTGTTGATAAGCGTTGCTTTTAATCAGCTACGTAGATGAGAAAATCGCTTGTAAGACTTCTTGTTACCATAGTTCTTTATGTTTTTTTTTAGGGGAATTAAGCGGTTAGGATACCTGGAAGGAATTCTTCTAACCTTTCCATCTTTCATTAACAGTTTTCAAACCCGAGGAGCTGCGCCAGGCGCTCATGCCTACGCTGGAAGCCCTGTACCGGCAGGACCCGGAGTCCCTGCCTTTCCGGCAGCCTGTGGATCCCCAGCTCTTAGGGATTCCGGTGAGTTGGCACTTCAGCACACTGAATGCTGTAGTACTTTGCCTTTGCTCGTGTAAACATTTCACCCTGTCTCTGCAACGTAGTGTGAACAGTTGATATCTTAAAAATGTTGTGTTTGTTTGAAGGACTACTTCGATATTGTGAAGAACCCTATGGACCTTTCAACCATTAAACGTAAATTGGATACGGGGCAGTACCAGGAGCCCTGGCAGTACGTGGACGATGTTTGGCTGATGTTCAACAACGCCTGGCTTTACAATCGCAAGACTTCCAGGGTCTACAAGTTTTGCACTAAACTCGCGGAGGTGTTTGAACAAGAAATTGATCCCGTTATGCAATCCCTTGGCTACTGTTGTGGGCGCAAGGTATGTATTGCAGGGACTTGGACACAGTTGCAATTTTCCAAAGAGCTTTACTTGATTGAACATAGGAAACACGTGCTTTGTGTAGTATCCTTGCTTTTTTAAATGAAGTAAGGGAATGGTAGGGCTTGTAAAAGTTTGACTTTTCATCACCACGCTAGGAACTAATAATAAAAAAAGTAGATAGTATCCTAGTATCCTTCTTGCTGCTGTTCTATTATTGTCTTCTCCCTCAGAGAGAGAATACCTTTTCTGATGATAAGCAGTATTAAAATTCTTTGCTTCCAATGTCCATTGCAATCAAGTAGGTGGTTAGAGAGGTCAGCTCTTCAGCTCGTATAGCTAATTACTATAATTCCATTAAGAGAGCTTTGCTGATGTATTTACAATAGCTTGGGAAAGCGTAATAACAGCGTATTATGATATCCTCAAGTTAGCCTAATAGAAACTTGATTAATAAAAGATTACATTTTAACACTTTTTTTTTCCTCACCATTTTTTTGCAGTATGAGTTTTCTCCACAGACCTTGTGCTGCTATGGCAAGCAGCTGTGTACTATCCCTCGTGATGCTGCCTATTACAGCTACCAGAATAGGTAAGTCCTTCGCTGCTTTCCTTGTTTTTCTTTTTTCTTTTTCTTTTGCCTTATTCAGGAAAGCAGTATCGTTTGTGTTCTCTGCAAATGTGGAGGAGGATTATTAACCTTCTCTTTCCTTTGTCTGCTAAGTCAGGAAAAAGTTGGTTGTTTATCCTTGCATGCTGTCCTTTTGCAGGTGGCCCTCTAGTTTGCTGTACTGCAGGTAGACAGATGCGATGCGTAGCTGCTTGCTGTTGGCTAGGCTGTGCTGCTGAAGTGCAAGTGCTCCGTATTTTCCTCAAAACCAGTAGGAGGGCATACTGGAGGGAGAAAGGCAGAACTGCCAAAAGGGACCAAGACATTTATGTTGCCTCGGTCTGGAGAATTATAAAAACGTGCAGCTTTGTTTTTGAATTGCTGACAGAATTTGGAAAGTAAACGGTACAGTAATAAAGTTCAATGGTTGCTTTCTGTCTTCCCAGTTAGTACTTCATTCTTTTTAAACTAGCTTCAACTTACTGTTTAAAAATTTCTTGGACTCCTTGAAAATATCAGAGTATAATACTGGATATTAATTTTTTTCTTTATTACTATTAGGATTTTATGTTAGTATGATTGTTAACGAATAGCATTGTAATATTTTCCATTTAATACTTAAATCAACAACGTTATAATGAATGACAAAGCAAACTTAGAACATGGCTTTGTTCTCGGTTTTGGTTTCTTTGATTTATTCCCTCCCCCCCTAAAAAAAAGAAAAAAGTGACAAGCCATAGATGGGCTAAGTCACCAACTTCCATTTCCCTGTTTAAGCAAAGTTACAGATTTCTTTCTGGAGGTTTGACAGTCTGTAAGCCTTGCCAGCTTCGAAGTGTGCAGCAGGCTGTTGTCTGAGCAGAGTTATGGAATGAATCCAGGCAGTCAGTGCTTGCATTTAGTCTCTCTGAAGGCCGTCCCTACATCACCAAGCGTGTTGTAAGATGGTGTTAGACTGTTGTGTACCACTGAGCTGGAGCAGCACGAATACAGGAGATGAAAAGGTGTTGCTTTGCACTGTGTTGGGACTGAGGTAGATTGCATTGTTACAGAGGAATGTAGGTAGTATTGTTATGGAGGAATGTCGACTCACAAGCTCTCATAAAAGGTTTTATACAGCTGCTCTGAAGTCTCAAAAAAAATCAGTCTGAAGAGAAATAAAGCAATAAAATGCATTTAAATGGATAGTACTTCAGTGGCCACTATGGTCCTTAAATATCAGCGCTGTGTGATAGGATTTAAAATACTTTTCATATTATGCATCCAGATAGTGCGGTATATAAAAAGAATAGCAACCTCAAAAATAATTGGAGAAGTCATTTCTCTTTCAAACTGTTGGAGTGTTAAATGACCCGGGTTGCTCAGTGGAAGGCTGCGTTGTGCTGGCGTGGAGCACGGGGTTGGCGCAGCAATGGGTTCCTCTGGGCTCAGTGATGCATCATGGCAGCTTCCAACCTCTTAGGAAGGATGTGGAAGGCCCCTCGCATAAGGTTTAGTATTAAAGGGTAGTGGTAACGGGTGGGAAAGGGGCACTGGGAAAGGGCAATTCACCCAGGGGTCAGTGGGCAGTAACAGAGCCAAAATGGACATAGGCGTATTGAGAAAGAGCGGAGAGCTTTTGGATTTGGGCTTTTCTGGTTTGTTTGTTTTGAGGTTTGTATTTTAGGCTGCTAAAAGCAGGAGAGAATTGTTCTTTAATTTTGTTTGTTTTAACAAGGTATTTCTGAAGATCAGTCAAGGTATTTTTTAAGCGTGTGTTTGGCCATTCAGGTCTTAGAGACCCATTATTCATCAACGTGATCACTCTGAAACAGTCAAATGGTTTCCTACAACAGTGGTGTTCACATCTTAATTATTTCTTAACTAAGAAGTCAGTGGAAAAATTCTGTCATTCCAGCAGAACACTAATTGACTGAGTGTTCCTAACTTCTTCAGCGTACAGAACAGATAGCACTGGATTTACTGGAAGCACAGTGTATTTACAACTAAGAATAATTAGGCACCGTTCAATAAATGAACTCTGCCACTGCAATTTGGTGATTAAAAATTAATCACTTAGAATAGAACTGTTTGGCTTCCACAAATAAGACAGAAGCTTAGGTTAGGGCATGTATTCAGAAAATGCACTTTTTCTGTGGGTATCCCTTTGAAAAAAGCGGTTGGTATTTCAGATGAGTCCTAGTGTCCGACTGCTAATCTAGAGATTTCTTCAAATACACTTCAGTTGCAGTCGGAAATTGACGTGCTGACAGACTGAGCCTTCTCAGGACTTTGATAACGAGCCATAATGTGACTTGTCTCTGATAGACGGGAATCAGTCACCTGAACAGTCTGCATTTGAAAAGCTTCTCCTTTTTCATGTGTTGCAGTAAGCACCTCCCATGAATTTCCTGACTGTTACAACTAGAATATCGTGTGCTTCCTAAAGCGTTCGGTGAATATTTGTAGTGGCATGCGAAAAACCAATGAGTTACGAGCAGGCCTCCATTTCTGCCGGTCCATATTCCTAATAACTTAAAGATAATATTTCACCTCGGTTATTTTATGGACCAGTGTTCACGATCTTCAGGTGATTAATTTTCACTGTATTTCAGTTCTTGTTTCTGATCTCAATCCCACGTGTGAAGGCTGGACTCTTGCTTAGCGTTAGGCCCGGTTCTGCGGCCCGGAGCAGCCTGGCACAGCCCGCTGTGGCTCACACCCGGTGCTGGGGCTGTTGTGTCAGTTGTACTGAATCTGAGTGGTAATTAACAGTGTCTGGGATTGCTTAAATCTAACAAAGTGTGAACGGAAGCCTTGCCTATGGGCTTTTCTGGTTACATACCCCTTCGTTTGGGGCCTTCTGTGCTTCCCCCTTTGACTCCTAAAATAATCAGCCTTGGGAGTTAGTGTTTGTGAGTTCATTGCTTTTTTTCATTGTTTTTTTCTTTTTAAGTAAAGAAAATATTATAGAGTGACCAAACAGGAAAAAAGAATGGATGGGCAGTGTGTACAAAGCAGATAGGCTCTGCCCCTGTTATGGCTCTGAAAACAGACTGGGAGGTGCCATGTCACCTGAGCAGTGTGGGCTAGGCACGAGCGAGGTGCGGCGTCACTGCCCACTCCTGACAAGCTCTCCTGTAGAATTGCTCCATACTCACTGTGGAACATTTATCACTCCCAAAGACTACAAATGAACAGAATCGGTGTTGTTGTTGTTTTTTTTTTTTTTCCTCCTGGCCTCGTTCTGTTGCATTAGCGGCTCCAAAAGCCTTGGTTTTGCTTGAGAGGATGATGTGTTTAATCCCAGCTGAGCTGACCTGCAGGAGACGAGGCACGGGCAGTTAGCGTGTGGTTGGCTGCGAGCAGGGAGCAGACATCTTAGCTCACGTGGTTGCTATCAAACCTGCAGCTGCCCTGCTGGTAAGGTTATTACATGGCTGTGTCAGCAAGGGCCTTGTTAACTAGAAAAAACCCACACCTTCTTCCTCTTTGTGTCAGTGCGCGCCCAGCCCCACTGTAGAAGGAGCATTGAGTGTGCTGCTGCATTTCAGTGGTTCCTGGTGTGCGGGGCGGCTCCTGGAGCTGGAGCCAGCTGGCAGGGCATGCAGGAGTTGGAAGGCTGCTCTGAACTGTGCTGTGGTAACACGGGCCTGGCTGCGGCACTCTTCAGAACTCCTTCCCTCGATGCAGTTGCGTCGTGCTTTACAGCGCATGCCAGTGGTGTCACGGGCAGCCTCTGTCGCAGGAAGAAGTTCTGACCAGTACATTGCAGCAAAGGCCACTCAGTGGCTTTGGCTCCTGGGAAGCACAGTCCTGGGATCTGTCCCCTGGCTCACAGCAGTTCAAGCGTACGAGGATGTGTTGTAAGGGACAAGCTGCCGTGCTGACCTCCATCCCTTCAGTTGTTGGTTCCTTGTGACACCGAGTCTCGTTTGATGCCTCTGATGCTCACCGTTCATACAGCTGTAGTGTTTGAGTACTAAAACTGCATTTACTGTGCTGCCATTGCTGCTTATACTCTCTCACTCTTGAACCTCCATAAAGCTCCCTTATTTTGATGATCCTTTGTGGCCTTCCTGCATTTTACAGCTGTGGCCTCTCTTTGTTACCTTTGTTCATGTGTGAATTCATATCCTTTCCAAACATTTAGCCTCTTGTTTTTTTTAATGACCCAGACAACTTGGGTTCCAGTTCATCTGAAGCAAAACGAAACGAACAATAATTAAAAAAAAAAAAAAAAAAAATCTGTGAAACTTAGATTTTTTTTTTCTCTTCAAATGCAGATTGTATTTTTGTGGAGTTGTATTCCAGTGTACTCAGCTCGGTTTGTTAAAGCATCGGTTGTGCTGAGTGTAACGGGATTGGCTCTTGGTCTGGGGACCAAAAATTCTCTCCAGTCTCGTATTCGATTTGTAAAGTTTAATTGCACATCGTTAACGTACCCGATAAATATACTGTATGTATGTACAATATATAATGTTGTTCACATATATACATATATTGTATTTATATAGATAAATGGCTGGAAACTCTGACCCATAATTGCATTTCTGTTAAATGTTTGTCTAGAGTATGGATTTGGTTTCATTTATATTAAATAATAAAAGCTGAGCAATTGGTCACATTTATTCTTACAGTCAAATAACTTCTGAATTGAATATTTTAATAGATACTTTTTTTTCAATACCAAGTGTTTCTGCTTTTATAGTTTTTACTGACAACCAGTAAATGCTTTCAGCATATTTTCTAATTGCTTAAACCTGTAAAAGTGTGTTCCTGAGGCTTCTTGACAGGCTGCTTTTTTTAACCAGAGGAAACCCGATCAGTCTCGAGCCTGGGATCAGAGCGGTTTTTTTTCTAAGCGATGCAAATCAAATCCAAATTCTTAAATTTGAGACCTCTATAAACGTAGCGCTTGGTAGCTACTGCATTAATCCTCCCCAAATTCGGAATCTGACCCTCCACTCTGTTAGTAATGATGGCCGAAATGTATAAAATGAGACCGAATGCTAATCTGTGCTTTGCCTTGGCTTTCTGCTCTGTGTTGTCTTGGTGTTTGCGTCTTACCTCTTACGTCTGTGCTGTTTGTTCCCTCCCCTGTTCTCTAACCCTGCCGTCCCCTGTTCCTCCTCATTGTGCACACTGACCCACCAATCAACCAACAAACCCCCCTCGGCGTGCGATCTGCCCTGCTCTGGTTGCTGCCTCCGTGCTCGGGTGGCTGTGTGTTGGGCTGGACCAGTTCACCCAAATATGGCCTTCTTGCTGACAGGTATCACTTCTGTGAGAAGTGTTTCACTGAAATCCAGGGGGAGAATGTCACCCTGGGTGATGACCCTTCCCAGCCTCAAACGTAAGTAGTTTCCTTTCTTCTTCCTTTTTTGTTTTTGTTCTTAAAGGAGGGGCAGTGGGTAGTTCTGACGCCTAGCTTGGCACTGTGGCCAGTCGTGTCTGTGGGGAAGTGCTGTCTTTCTCACTAGTGGGAGATGTTTGCAGTAACTGATCATTGACTGCATGTTTCTGTGCCGAGTGTGCAAGTGCCACTCGTGCCTGGCTGAGCTACCCCAGGCTGCTGGGCTGGCACCGAGCAACATGCTCATGGGGGAGAAGGAAGCTGTGCCCTGACTGTCCCCGAGCCCTCCTCTTTTCACATGAAAGGTTTCTGCCAGTCCTTGCCCCTCACCTTGTGAAGCACAGCTTCTCTTTACTAAACCAGTGGCTTGCCTTTAAGCCACCCAAAAAGATGACGTGAGATGCATGAGCAGCACAAACTGCTTTGGAAGGTGGCTGCTTTACTGGCTGTACCTTCCCTTGTTCTTGATATGTTAAATTTTCTTATATGTTATTTTTTTGTTTTTAGTTTACAACAGAAAATGAAATGGGGAAAGTATTTTCTGTAGCTTAAGATGAATTGCTTTCTCTGAATAGAAAACAAATACTGATAATGCTTCCTTCAGATTTGGTTTGCTCGTTTGCTGCAGTCCAGAATAGCATGATATACTCTCAGCCTCTGATAAAACGGTGCTACTGAGATTTCATGTTAACTCTTTGTCTCTAGAACCATCTCTAAAGATCAGTTTGAGAAGAAGAAGAACGACACGCTAGATCCCGAGCCGTAAGTAACCAGACCGTTCTTGCTGTTAGATCATCTCATGACTTTCACTTGTCCTCAGACCAGCACTTCAGAAATGAGAGAGGGAATAAAGAACTCTTCCTTCTTCTCCTATCTCTGCCCAAGCAGACAGTGAAACCTTCCTCCAGAGTTCATTGCACCACACGCAGTCGATCTTGGTGTCTTCTGTTGGTAACCAAGAGCCAAGTGTGAGCCTGTTTCAGTGGCCATTCCTATTTCTGTTTGGCTGAAATAGAAGTCTTAAAATCTGAGTGCTGCGCTTTCCCCCTCAGTATTTGGGTGTTTAAAAGTAGCCAAAGGGAAGGAGGTTAGAAATATGGGTGCTTCTAGCAGAAGGGATTAATGTGTTTAAGCCTTCAATTTAAGAGGGCTGTTTTGTCCCTTAGTTTAGAACGATTGTTAGTATCCTACAAATAAAGGGCAGATTTGCACATTTCCTTTTTAAATGTGGACTTTTCTAATGGCTGCCGCTGCTGAAAAAGGTCATGCTCTGCACTGTGTGGTTCTGCCCCGCCACTCTGTGCTGCACTGGTGCTGCTCTGTCCTTAGGAGCTAATTCAGAGGCTGCTGGATGCCTGCATCACGCAGTGACAGACTAACCCCGGACAAACAAAATATGCAGGGGGCATTCCATCCTTGCTGTGTTGAACTGGCTCTGTAAAGCTCCAGCAAGCACCAGAATGGCATTGCCATGGGAGTGACAGAAGAGCAAAAGCCCTTTTCCTGGCAGTGACCTGCTGCCTTGCCATGACCCCGTGGGGAACTTGTTCCTCCTCTAACCCAGCTACACCTGCTGAATGCTGAGGAACAGCCTTGCTGAAAGAAGCCAGGTAGAAACCTTGCAAGAATGTAAGGTTGCGTGAAGCAATTAGTTGGCAGGTGTTTGAAGTAACTTATTTTCTTGTTACTTATTTACTTGTTGGCTTTATTTAAGTAATTCCTAAGGTGTGTTCTGCCACGCACTGCACAGCCTGGCTCAGGGTGGCCCTCCATCATAGTGAGCATTTCATCCCAAGCACCAGGCAGTTCACCATTCTCCTCTCCCCATTTTCACTTCACCTGAGCACTTAGCCACTGGAAGGGGCATCCTCCTGACTTGTGTTTGTTAACCATGGGAAAGGGATATTTCTGTAGCAGCAGTGTTACCTGCTGTGTCCCTAAGTAGCTGCAGCAAGACTTGATCTTACTGCTCGTTTGTTCTGTGGCAGTTTGATCCCCTTTCTCGTGCTTGCTGGCACTAGGTAGAGCTCCTCTGCCTTTTACAGGCAGACTGCTGAGCTCGCCATTGTGGTGGAGTCCATAAACACTGTGGCAGCTCAGACAGAAGAGACATTTGTTTTGAAGTATCTTAAAAAAAAAAAAATCAAACTCCACTGCAGACCCATGCAGGCAGAGGCACGTTGATACAAGTCCTCTTGGCATGGTTATTCATGAATGCCTCATTTTTACCTCTGCAGTAAGTTGAGCAACCATTTAGTCAGCTTGCGGTTGATGCAGTAACTGACAGCTAAGTCTGTGGAGGTATCGTTAGGCAGAATTCTGTGAAGCTGGGAAAACTCAAGGTTGGAAAAGACCTCTAAGATCATCCAGTCCAACCATTCACCTATCACCAGCATTTCCCACTAAACCATGTCCCTAAGTGTTTCTCGAGCACCTCAAAAAGAGAACTCTAGGAGTGCACACCTGACACTTAGAACTAGTAAATTTTGTAGATTTTGCAGGTCTTACATATTCATAAAGAGTAGCGGAGGGTTGGGCTGTTGTTTTTTCTGCTGAATTCTAGAAAATTACCTGCCTAGCAACAAAAGTGATGGGCTATTCCTTTTTCTTCTCAGGTTTGTTGACTGCAAAGAGTGCGGTCGGAAGATGCACCAGATTTGTGTATTACATTATGATATTATTTGGCCTTCAGGGTAAGATGTTTGTTAGCTTTCTAAGCCTTGTATAATAAGACTGATGTTGTTTTTATAATTAAGATTTTCTGCATTTGCTTTTTAATATGCATCACTGTCTTTTAATAGCTGAGTACAAATGGACAAAGCATTTCTAAATTTTTGTTTGCATCTCTGGTCTCATTTCAGTATGTACAGATGAAAAATTATATGAAACAAACTTGTTATGTACTCAGATTTCTATGGTTTCTAAGTGATGAGCAATGGAAGCTGACTGACAGTAGATTTGTGTACTGAAAAACACGAGTGCAGGTGTAGCTGTTTGACAGCCAACTCAGAAGGGCTTTAAGTCCCTCAAATGGAAGGGTCAAATCCAGAGTAAAATACACTGTAGGTTGATGGTTAAAATGGTGGGTTCAGACTTTGAGCTGGATGTAGCCAGAATTGGATTCATCAGGGTTTTGGCACTTCTGTTTTTTCTCTTCAGGTTTGTTTGTGACAATTGTCTGAAGAAAACTGGTAGAACACGGAAGGAAAACAAGTTCAGTGCTAAAAGTAAGTTGGATGTTTCTATTTCTGTGTTCGGTTTTCATCTTCTCCCTGCCAAAGGATT
This sequence comes from Numida meleagris, assembly GCF_002078875.1. Classification (NCBI taxonomy): domain Eukaryota; kingdom Metazoa; phylum Chordata; class Aves; order Galliformes; family Numididae; genus Numida; species Numida meleagris. The sequence continues at coordinate 12,974,136 of NC_034421.1, read as the reverse complement.
TCTTCCTTTGCAAGTTTTTTCATGTATTAGCTCTCTGATTGAGACTTAGTGCTGTCATGTTAGATAGGAACATGGGGAAATGTACATGCATGGGGAAACACATGCAAAATGGGGAATAGTGTCACCTGAGGCTTTGCTGGCTGTCAGTATTTTAAAGACCCAATCTTTGAGTTTGTAGGCAGCCTTAATGCTGCCTGAGGTCTTCGGCATCCGTGTGCCTGTTTTTCCAAGATGAAAAAGAAAGCAAAAGAAACAAGAAGGGGGAAGAGGTAAAAAGAAAAGGGGGGAAAAAAACCAAGCAGAATAAGGCTGCATGCACTTACTGACTATATTTAGACTCGTTTCCATGTAGTGTTGGAGTTGCAGTAAATTACCATCACCTTTGTGCCCTTGAAAAAACATGTAGTAACAGGTTGTGCTGCGTTTCAGGTGCACCCTGGTGCTGTCAAACACTCATGTGTTTGAAGAGCTTTTCTCACTCCTTGAGTGGACTGTGATAGAAGAACTGTGGGGTGGAATAAGTAACCAGTAGTATTATATGTCTAGATGTTACAAGTAACTGCTGTCATAACCTGGTGGAAAGGTCACTAAGAAGCGTGCCAACAGCTTCGAGCTCAAGTTGTCTCCATCTCTTTACATTCCTTACACAGATGCTCTTTGCATGTGGTTAACATCAGAGGGCATAATTTCTATATGTGGTGAAGGGCAAAAAAAGAAAGAGTAGGGACTGGCATTGGAAGTGCAGTGTCAACAGCATAGGGTAGAAAAGGACTGAGTTTAGAAACTGTGATTCAGATGTACTTGATTTCTCCCTTGCTCTTTGGTCCTTTGAATTTCTGGGTGTCACTTTGTCGCACTAAAAGTTTGTGAGCCTGAATCTTCCAGATTCCTTCTAGTAAAGGGGTGGTTTTGCATTAAAGGAAGTTTTCGATGCGATCATATGTGGTCGATTGCAGTTTCAGCACAATAAGAGATTTGATGCAGGATAATGGGGGAGTATGGCTCACACAGCATTATCAGGTTACAGGAACCTAGGCTGTCTCTGGGGTAACCTGACACATGTGAAATAGTATTGTTGAAAAGATGAAAATTACTCTCATTAAAGACAGGTGAAGATTGTAAGAGAACGTTAATGAAATAAAGAAATAAAAATGTCATTGTAGATAACCATTTTTAATAGCTGCCTTTCCTTTTATATGCTGACTTTACGGCACGTATTGATTTAAATTCTTACACGAGGCATTTCTTACAAGCGTGCAGCTTTTCTGTGACATAGCTTGAAAAAGTCTGAGTGACCAACATGTAGTTTAAGGTGATTGTTTTGTTCTTGGGACATCTGGACAGGGAAGTAGTGGAAGGCTTCTCCCTTCATTGATCTCCTTTTCCTTCTCCTTCCCCTGCTCTTGGCCTGCTGTGTGTTCTTTTTCCCATCACCATGTGAATCCTGCTGCCAGCTGTAGCCCGTTGCTGGGCTCAGCTCTAGGGACCAGTTTTCCTTAGCAGAGCTCAGATGGAAATACAAGAGCGGGGAAGGAAAGCTTCCTCTTGTTATCAAAACCTTGGTCTGTCTTGTGACCGAAAAACAAACGAGTGGTGAGAGTTGGAAGCATTAACGTTTCCTTCCCCTTCCTGTCACTCCTCATAAAAACCCGTACCGAGTTACCACCAGGATTTCTGCAGTCCTTCCAGCATGGCATCGCTGCTAACGATCAGCAAAGTACATCCGTCAGCTGAAAGCTGTTCCTAATGTATGTTAAGTGAAAGCAGTTCTCTTAACCACGTTGCAGCAAGTTGCATAAAGCTGACTGATGGCAGATTCAATCTGTAAACCAGCGCGCAGCTGGGTTCAGCTGTGACATTCCTATCTTTTGAAATGTTCTTTCTTACGAAGGAAGTGTGTAAATACTACTCCATTAGTAGCTAATGGAGAAGTGCTTCAAAGCCTAAGGATACCCTGGCAACAGGGCACCTGAACAAGTCCCACTAAGCCAGAAGTGGGACCCGATTCCTGTCTGTCCTGTTGCTCACCCAGTAACAAATGTTTCCCATTGCTACAGCAGCAAAAATTTTGTAGCAGGCTGCCTGGAAGCCTGCCACGTTGTTGGTGTGGATACCTCTGTCCCATTTGAACTACAGTTTGAACTGGGCTGGGCTTTCGTTGGAAGTATATGTCAGGTGTGTCTAAGAAGTAAAATACAGGTGCTTTTAAAAAGCTTTCTCGTGTCCCCAGATACCTGGGGTTTTGATCCATCCCTTAGGGTGCCTGTAGTCTTAATGCTGCTTTTTTAACCTTTCTTATTTGGCCTTTTTCTTAGTTTTTCACGTCTTTATGCATTACAGCATAAGGAGGAAAGAGATCTTTTGGTTTCTTAGCATTAAAAGGTGATAGAAAGAAAACACAGTAAGAGATTGCAGATACAACTTAAATGGCTTCCTAAGAATGCACCAGCGTGTTAGCTGAAATGGAGCTGTGTCTGCTTCCTCCTGTTTGTTTTGAGAGAAATCAACAAAACCACATCACTTCTTCAGAACGTATCTGAATTTCCTTCAAATCCTTCTGTTACCTATGGAAAGCCCGGTTTCTCCAGTCAGCATATAGGAAATGGTAATGGGAGTAAGTGCATATTTACTACAGCCTTCTTTCAAATTAGATTATGGTTGCCGGTAGTGTAACTGCTGATGTTATAACTGGACGAGGAAACAGGTAAAAAGAAGTAAAACAAGATTGCTGTGTTAAACAGTTGGTGTGAACCGATTGCAAAGGGAGCAGGTGTATACAGGTGTATTAAAAAGCTCCTTAAAAAGTGAGCTCTTCTTTGAGTGGCTCCTTTCCCAGGATTGGTTCCTGGCATCATTTTTATCATAGACGTTTCTCTGCAGCGTTCATGTGCGAGCTCAGTGGTCAGGAAGCACCAGCAGCCTTGTGTCAGTGCCAGGGAACGCCTGGGAAATGGAGCAGTGGAGAGCTGAGCACTAAGGGCATGGTAGTAAGATGAACACCTGTAGATTGAACCATCCGCTTCGGAAAGGGAAGGAGGTGGCCCATCATACAAAGCAGAACTATCCAGTGGTAAAATACCTACAAACAGTAGAATGAGAGGAATGGTCGTTAATCTTCAAGTCAAAATAGCGTGCTGCTTCTGCTTTTTCAGTTTAAGGCAAAACTCCCATCTTAATGTCTGTCATTTGTTGTGGGTTCGTTTGGAAACGATGGCACCCAGCAGTGCTACCAAAGAGCTGCACGCACAGAAGTGAACTGGATTTGTGCAGGGTTGGAGGAGGCATCTGGACAACGCGTCCACTTGAACTTCTACAGACCTCTGTCGCTGCACAAGAACTATTTCAGCTTTCTGTGCAGATTACTGTAACTTTTCCATCTACAAGCTCTCTTGATAATGAAACAAAGAGCAGTGAAGTCTCTGTTGAAGTCGGAAGGCTTTTCCTTTCTCTTGATCTGCCCTGCTTCGCTTCGCTTTGCTTGAAAAGGTGTGGCACCGAGCCAGGTCTGTGCACTGATGTCATCTCTGTCAAGCAGCCAGGTCGCGTTTTTGTCAGGAGAAAACATTTGCAGCGCTGGTAAAATAAAACCCGCACGTTGAAAAACGCGACGTGAAGCCGCCTTTGTTAGCTCACTTACTGAGTAATTTTTCCACTACGGTGGTTTTAGTTTCCACGTGAGGGTACGAACGCTGAAGCTTTGGTTAAAAACATGGGTTGCTCTGCTTATTTCAGTGCTGGCTGTAGAAAGAAAAGCGTGATTGTTTTCATATGGAGGTAAAGCAGAGGAAGCAAGCGTACTGACACGTATCAACGCTGTATGAGGCACCTTACAAACGTGGTGACCGACCCTGAGCTTCACGGTGATTCACGTGGGCATGTCGTGTTCCCCCTCTTCAATTCCAGGGCTGCAGACCACTCGCTTAGGAAACCATTTGGAAGACAGAGTGAACAAGTTCCTGCGGCGGCAGAATCACCCTGAAGCCGGAGAAGTCTTTGTCAGAGTGGTGGCAAGTTCAGATAAGACAGTAGAAGTGAAACCAGGGATGAAATCCAGGTTGGTTTACTAGTTGCAATAAATGCAGTCTTAAATGTTTGTTGCGATGTTTTCCTGCGTAAATGTGGCAAAACTGTGGCAATTTGCACCTTAATCCCTTTGTATATGCTTGAGAGTGCTGCATGAGCAGGCAGCTTAAGAAAGGTAAGGAAAAGCAGTTGGTAGCAGGTGAACCTGGAAGGGGTTGGCAGTTCTTTGTGAAGTGTTTGGTGGGTTATGTGAAGGGACATCCTGGGTTGGGTTATGGTACTGCAACTTCATCTCATTAAATCAAAGAGAGGGAGAATCTGACCAGGCCTTGGTAGCGTTACCAGATTCCAAGCTGAGTTTGGAACAGATTGCTCAGATTCTGTTCCTTACTGTTCCTTCAATTTATTTATAAATACTTCAGTTTTCAGAAGTTATTTTTAGTCTGCTTCATAAATGAGAAGCTTGAAATGTTTATTCTGTGATGTATGTTGGATTTAATTCATAAAGGCAGCGTTGACATCACAGCACAGCACATCAGGTTTTACTCTGCAGGATATTTAAAGGCTGGTGGTTTCTGAGGGTGCTCTTGTACTCAGTGCTCTCCTATTCAGTCGTGTGTTAACTGTATGGAAGTTGTCTCTTCGTGAGTGTTACACCAACAGACCTTACATTGACAGGTCTTTATTTTAATTCAGCTCTGGTTTGACCTTAGTTTAACTTCTGTATAAATGCTTCTAATGAGTTAAGAGGAAGTTAAAAAAAAAAAAAAAAAAAACTTCTGCTGGTAGGATAGTGGTTTAGGGACTGGCTTTGTTTGATTTCTTTTTCCTTCCTGTCGCCCTTTTCTGCAGATTTGTGGATTCTGGTGAGATGTCGGAATCCTTCCCTTACCGTACCAAAGCTCTGTTTGCGTTCGAGGAGATAGATGGAGTAGATGTCTGCTTCTTTGGCATGCACGTGCAGGAGTATGGCTCGGACTGCCCCCCTCCAAATACCAGGTACCCCTTCATTTCTGTGTCAGTGGCATTTATATATGGAGGGTGTTGAGCTACGTTCACTGGGAGCTCAAATACAGAAGAGTAGGAGGGATGTTCAGATTTTGGACTAGGTGACCTTTAGAGATCCCTTCCAGCTCCAGCCCTTCTGAGATGATTCTGTAAGCCCTGCTGTGTGACTGCAGATGACTTTAAAGGGGAAATCAAATATCACAGCACAAATGTTATAATATCAACAGTCTTTTGTATTATTATGTTTAATTTTGCTTTTTGAGATGTATTCTTGCTGTCCAAAAAGCACTACCCATCTTTTGCTTTTGAGGACTGTTTAAACTACGTTAAGGTGCTTACATATTCAGTTAAATAATCTGTAATCATCTTTTTTGTTCAGCGTGGCTGTGTATGTAACTGCTGTAAAAGTCAGATCTCAGTAGACAACACTGAAGTTCAGCTGTACATGATGTTTTTTATCATTCTTCTCTCATTATTGTAGACGTGTGTACATATCGTATCTAGATAGTATTCATTTCTTCCGCCCCCGTTGTCTCCGAACTGCAGTTTATCATGAAATCCTCATTGGATATTTGGAGTACGTGAAGAAACTTGGGTAAGTGAAATCTTTTTAAAGAAAGAAGTCTTTCTTCTTAGTGTTTTGCGTGTCCAGAATGCCAAGTAGCCTTGCACTTGGGAGTAGTCTCTTTCCTTCTGCCCACTGACACGCACAGAACGTGTCTTTTCTGCAGTGAGGAGAGTGTTTGGTTTTTGTCAATAAGGATTCTTAAACATTTCCCTGCTTAGGCTCGTTATTTCTGTCACCAGTTACTCAGAGCTTTTAAGCTTCATGTTCATATCCCGCGCTCTTTCCCATCTTTCATATAAATACAGGTTGTTGCCTCAACATCTTTGTTTAAAAAGAAAAAGGGAAAGAAAAGGTTCTGAATTTACATCTCAGTTTGGCAGAGTTAACTTCTGAGATGATAATCAGTATTGTTAAGGATCTTGTGTGTGTGTGTGAATTGCAGGTACGTGACAGGACACATCTGGGCCTGTCCCCCAAGTGAAGGAGATGACTATATTTTTCATTGCCATCCACCCGATCAGAAAATTCCCAAGCCCAAACGCTTACAAGAATGGTATAAGAAGATGCTGGACAAGGCATTTGCTGAGAGAATCATCCACGACTATAAGGTTTGCTGCTGTTCACTTGCTGAAGTAATTCTTAGCACCTTTTCATTTAAAGATAACTAATACTGTCCCATCGGACGTGGAACGGTGGCAGTGCTGTGCAAGCATTCTTGTTCTCAGCTGTCTCAGTGTCTTCATTTCATTAAATTTTCTGGAAGTTCTGCCTTTCAGACTGAAATCTCCCTAATTCTGCCCTAGGAATTTCTTGCTCACAAAACCACCGTATCCCAATTCCACCAAGATGGAAATATTTCACCAAGAGGGGAGTCTTCTTCCAAGCTTTTGAGCAGCAGGGTTATCAGAATACCTGTGATAGGAGTGTAGGGAGGTGTACTCCTTTTGGGTTTCTGTCAGTGCGTTGAGAAAAGAATCCAGGGAAGCTGTGCATCACTGAAGGTCACGTTGCATGGTTCTAAGTTGTATGGTTTGGGCTCATGATCAGTTCAGTGGGCTCTGGGGGAAAATACGACAGGGGTTCCCAAAGCGGAGGCACGCATCCCTGCTCCAGGTGTGTAAGGGAGAGAGGAATGAGCAAAAGCAAGTGGATTTTCCTGGACTGTTCTGACTGTGGTTAAGAAGACAAAGTCATCAGTGTTAGCTTGTGCTGGGAAGTGGAGCAGAGCCCATCTTCCTGTGTTTGTCTTTTACTGCAGTCTTGTAGGCAGGAAAGCATGTAGATTGTGAAGTTCATAGAAGCTGTTTATTTCTGGTGGTTCTGGAGAATCAGGTGGGATGTGGGACCCTACTAGCGTGAGATCAAAAAACTGCTTATAAAACAGCTTCTTCACTTGAAGAACAAGGCTCTTGTAATTGGAGAATGTTGCACACGTACCCGAGCCTGCAAGAAGTGGACCCTGGGTAGAAATAAAGCACTGCTCAGTGCAGCACTGGGTCACGTCTCTGGTTCTCCCGTCTCTTCTGAGTGGTCTCCATGTATTTATTCTTGGTGTTGTCTGATACTCTTAACAGGACATCTTCAAGCAAGCAACCGAAGACAGGCTGACAAGTGCCAAGGAGCTGCCTTACTTTGAAGGTGATTTCTGGCCCAATGTGCTGGAGGAAAGCATTAAAGAGTTGGAACAGGAGGAGGAGGAAAGGAAGAAGGAAGAAAGCACTGCAGCTAGTGAAACAACAGAGGTGAGCTGACTTCACACGCTGTACTTACTTCTGGATCATAAAGCTGGTAGTTAACACTTCTCTAGTTTACTGGCTGATCAGCTGGAGAGGTCATTCTTACATCTAGGGTTCCCTTTGCCTGCATTTTGGGATTTTTTTCTTGGATAGAGATATTCTGATGGATCATGATGATGATTTTTTTTAAGAATGTGAGGTGAGTTATGTAGTTTAGCATTTATGTTCTCAGAGAAATGCATTAAGCCACTTATGGATCACACCACAACTGCTGCATTTGCTTGCAGTCATTTGGTTGAGCCTCTGGCTTGTACTTTTGCAAAGGTGAGGATTGCATTTTGAAAGATGCAGTATTTTTCAGAGCTGAATGGAATTTTACCTTTATTTGATCAGAGGTACTTGCAGTCACTTGGAGGAAATACTGTTACATTTCAGTTCCCTTCTTTTGCAATCTTTGCATTGGTGTGAAGCATTGATCCTGGTGGTGATTTCCCTTCATCAGCATTTCTGAATAATAATAATAATAATAATAACAAATCCTTTTTCCATTCCTGGCCAGGATTTCATCATTTATATTTGTTTGGATCTGTAACCAAGTGGTCACAGTGCTTCCATACCATCCCTTTTACTTAAGATTTACAGCGAGATATTTCAAAAATAAAAGTAGGGAAGTGAAGACCACAGTAGAACCCAAAGCTTTAACTGGAGAGAAACTGCACTCTGCTTATGTGCTGTGACAGTTTGCATGCAGGATGCATTACATGTGATTGATGTGGAGCTGTGTCACAAAGTTCCTTCTATTAAACCTTAGCAGCTCCTACAAAGCTAGTGTAGTTTGCTGCTGTTTTTATGGAGCCATGAAGTTAATGGCTTTCACCTTTTTATTCTGAATGTAATTTAAAATGTTGAAATGCTTCAACAAACAGCAGCATGGAAGGAACTGAAAGGCAAGGCTTGGAATGCACGATGCAGTCCTCTTTTGTTCACAGCATCACTTCCAATAAACCATAGTATGTCCTTCTAGTGAGAGGACTGGTGTCAACCCATGCAACTAAGAGAGTGGGGAAAAAAGCCACTCTAAAAAGCCAGAAACAGCTGTTACACTCACGTGAGTTGTCTGCCTCACATGGGAAGACACAGCCTTGACTGTTACCATCTGTCTATTCCACGTTGATGTTGCTTGGCGTGGCGGGACAAAGCGTGCATCCAAGTGGCTGGAGGCGTCACCCAGGAGTGCAGCATCGTGGTTTTGCCCCTTGGCTCCAGAAGAGCAGTAAGGAAAACAGGAGAAGCTCTCCAGTGCAGTCACCTAAAGCAGTGTGGCTTTGTGGAGGTTCTGAGAAGGTGGGATGTAGCTTGGGAACGGCTCTGCAGGCACAGTGCCCTTTGACTGGTGGCTTCTCTGCCAAAGCTGGCTGGATCTGTTAAATGGTACCAAGGTGAAAAAGTAACAAGCTGAGCTTCTTTAAAACGGTTTGGAGTAGTTTTGTGTGATGGACTAAGTGTAAATTAAAGATACAGAATCATAGAATGGCCTGGGTTGAAAAGGACCTCAGAGATCATCGAGTTTCAACCCTGTTGCTGAGTGCAGGGTCACCAACCACCAGACCAGGCTGCCCAGAGCCACGTCCAGCCTGGCCTTGAATGCCTCCAGGGACGGGGCATCCACAACCCCCCTGGGCAATCTGTTCCAGTGCATCACCACCCCCTGAGTGAAAAGCTTCCTCCTAATATCTAACCTAAACCTCCCCTGTCTCAATTTAAAACCATTCCCCCTTGTCCTGTCACTATCCACCCATGTAAACAGTTGTTCCCCCTCCTGTTTATACGCTCCCTTCAAGTATTGGAAGGCCACAATGAGGTCTCCCCGGAGCCTTCTCTTCTCCAAGCTGAACAAGCCCAGTTCCCTCAACCTTTCTTCATAGGAGAGGTGCTCCAGCCTCTGATCATCTTGGTGGCCTCCTCTGGACCCATTCCAAGAGCTCTGTAGCAGCAAGGAGGCTTAGAATTACAGTGTCAGCTAAGTTTCTATTTATTCTTCACTTTGGTGTTTGAATTGTAAAATCTGTGTTGATACTCCAGAATGAAGAGATGAAAGAGGACTTGCTCAAATTCCATCAAGGTGATAGAAAATGTTGAGGAAGAGAAATCATGGGAATATACAGTAGCTGTGAATTCAGTGCTAAATTCCTTCAAATGATGCCGAGCTCTGGCTCCCTGTAAAGTTGCATGGCTTTAATTTCCAACCAGGTTTGATCAAAAAGTCATTAGAACTGGTTACTGCAGACCTGAGGTTTGGCAGGGAGTTTGTGTCTAAACCCAGTGGATAGAAGGATGGCAATGAGGCCAGCAATCTACACGCAGAATTGTTTCCTCACTTGGAATATTTTTGTTTGGTTTGAATAAACACACTTACAGATAAAAACCTATTGGCCCATACATAATGTTCAGGAAACTTTCCTGTGTGTGTATATATATGGGAGGATTGTTTTTCACATTATGCAAACCAACATCGTAGCAGGTAGGGTTTTCTTCGGGTGCTGAGTGCCCTGTTAAGAGGACAGGAGGCTTCTTTATTTTATTTCTATTTCATTTTCCAGGCACACGGATCTGTTTGCCCAGCTCACCCAAATAGCACGGTCTGCTATTTTTCACCCTGCTTATATTTAGCATTCAGTCTGGGTTCGCTGTGGCCCGTGTTGTAACTTACACACTAGTCAAAGTGTTGAGTGTCTGGGGGTTTTTTTGGAGTTGCATATGCAGCAGCACATCTTCAGGTTGGGGAGAGATGTGTTCTGTTAGTTTCAAATCCTGCGTGTCCTTATCTGTGCGTTAGCTCTGGGTTTGTTCGATCTAAGTTAATTCATTAGAACTTGAGCGAGTGTGTGAGTCCCAGCTGCACAACAAAGCAAAACGCTGCACTTGCAGACATTGTGAAAGTCCATGTGAGCACATTTTATTCTGAAGAAGACTTTGAGAAATGGGCAGTGGAAGCTGAAGTACGGTGAGAAGGAATTAAGACACACATTATTTGATGTATGCGTATACTTAAAAAAAAAAAATAGACTATTTTTAAACCACGCTTGAAATTTGTTGCCTGCTGGTTTGGTTTTTGACTTTTTTCCTGGAAGATGGGATGTATTTAGCACAGTGTGGCTGATCCGCGGGCGTTGGAACAAAGCTCTGTTACTGACAGCAGCGGTGTTTCGCTTTCAGCTGCAGGGAATGGGGGAGAGCTGTGTAAAGCTGAACATCTTCCCCGTGCATTTCTTGCAGGGAAGCCAGGGTGACAGCAAAAACGCCAAGAAAAAGAACAACAAAAAAACCAACAAGAATAAGAGTAGCATCAGCAGAGCTAACAAGAAGAAACCCAGCATGCCAAACGTGTCCAACGATCTGTCCCAGAAGCTGTATGCCACCATGGAGAAGCATAAAGAGGTACGGTCAAAACGTGCTGCGTGCAGAGCAGATCTCATGCCTGTAAATGGAGGCATGATGGTAGAACTGGAAAATTAGGGGGAGTAAAGCTTTTGATTATGCTAGAGGTTTCTTTTAGTTGTGTAACAATGTAGTTTACAGTCATCTCTTCAATAAGTCAATCAGGTAACGTTTGCAGCATTCTGTTACTGCAGCAGAACATGGGCTTTTCCTGTGAGATAATCTAACGTCGTTGATTTGTTCCCCCCTCCCCCCCGTTTATCTGCAGGTCTTTTTTGTGATTCATTTACATGCTGGGCCTGTAATTAACACTCTGCCACCCATCGTGGACCCCGACCCCCTGCTGAGCTGCGACCTGATGGACGGGCGGGATGCCTTCCTCACCTTAGCCAGAGATAAGCACTGGGAGTTCTCCTCGCTGCGCCGATCCAAGTGGTCCACGCTCTGCATGCTGGTGGAGCTCCATACCCAAGGGCAGGATCGCTTTGTTTATACGTGCAATGAGTGCAAGCATCACGTGGAGACCAGGTGGCATTGCACTGTCTGTGAGGTATGTGTGTATTGCCTGAGACTTCTGCTCCCTCTCACCCGAATTTCCTCAAAATTGAGCCTGTTCTGATGTAAGCAGGGTGAAGCTTTAAGGGAAGGTGCCTGCCATCGTGGATTAATCTCTTCTAGAATAAGTGCCTTGTTTTTCTACATGAGAAGGGGCAATATTCTAGAATGGCTGTGGCTGAATTACTCCACCACGTCAGTAAGCTCCTCCTCGTGGCCAGGCTTTTAGCTTATCGTTAGAGAATTGCAGGGCTGAGTGGTAGGGTCTGACACTGTCAGAGTAACCTAAATCTGCAGGACTAGCTCATCCACGTTAAATGGATGACCACGAGAGAAGTTGGCTCCACATTGTATGTGGCACTTGGCTTGGTACTGAGTGCACAGCTGGGCATGGAGGCTTCCACTTCTGCCCAGCATTAGAGGTTCCTTGCCCTTCAGATCAACCCAAATAATTGCTTCCTAACCTGGCTCTTCACCTTTCATGTCTGGCCCTATTACAGTGTAGATCACTTCTTCTGAACTATGTTAGAAGGCAATTACATGTGGTGTTACACAGGTGGACGTGAGGGGAAGGTATCCTCCAGAGTGCTGCTGGTGACCTCTGGCTGTAGCTGAACTAAAGAATGTTGAATAAGTGCGACCTCGTTTTCACACTGGAAGTTATTGCCAGGCTTGTGGTTGAAGAGTCTTAATTAATCCCTCTGAGGAGAGCACTGAACAGGGCTTCTTGAGGCAAGGCTGGAATTAAGTGGTGAAAGGAAGTGTGGCCATTAGGTTTCTTCTGGCTATTTCTGTGTGAGGGGAATTATCTTTCTCCAGCAGAAAAAAAAAACATGCAGGGCAGTGAGAAAGTGGGTGTTTGAGCAGGTTTTCAGGTAAGTGTCTGTCTTGCCATGAAACTGGCACTTGCTTCGAGGGCTATTTTAGAGATTAAAGAACGTATTTCAGGTCAGTAATTATTAGTCAGTAATTACACCAGGAATAAAGGGAGAGCAAACTCCTTAGCACTTAGGGTAGAGCTGTTTGCAGTGTTTTGGCTCTCCTCGTGTAGCTAGTCCTGTAGACATTTCAGAGATGCAAAGCTGCCATCCTCAAAAAGGGGAGAAAAAACTGCCGAACCTACAACAGAAAAACCAAACCTGTGAGACATGAAAGTGAAGGCCCAGCTGCAGCTCCTGTTTGCATTGTCACCCTCGGTGAGGCCTGGGACTGGGGCTGGCTTTGCTGAGGCAGCGGGTGGTGCTTCTGCCCTCCATGCCCAGCACTCCCAGCCCTGAAGGCCTGACCTCGGTGCCGTGGGTCTGTGTAGGCTGTGCAGCCAGCTCTGTACCTCGGTACACCCGGCATAAATGGAAACCAGCAGCTGTTCACGGCCCGGGGTGGCTGTCTTGCTTCTGTTGGGCTGTGTTTGTGCCCAGTGTAACCCACAGTGTGCTTCCACACCGGGGTCACGCAGCTCTCCTCTCCTAGTGCCACAGGTAGCGCTTTACAGACGACTGAGCTCTGGATTTTCTTTGCTTTCAGGACTACGACCTCTGCATTAACTGCTACAACACTAAGAGCCATGACCACAAGATGGTTAAGTGGGGCCTGGGTCTGGATGATGAGAGCAACAGCCAAGGGGAGCAGCAGTCCAAGAGCCCCCAGGAGTCGCGCCGGCTGAGCATCCAGCGCTGCATTCAGTCCCTGGTCCACGCCTGTCAGTGCCGCAACGCAAACTGCTCGTTGCCATCCTGCCAGAAGATGAAACGGGTTGTCCAGCACACCAAGGGCTGCAAGCGCAAGACCAACGGCGGCTGTCCGGTGTGCAAACAGCTCATAGCTCTTTGCTGCTACCATGCCAAACACTGCCAAGAGAACAAATGCCCCGTGCCATTCTGTCTCAACATCAAACACAAGCTTCGGCAGCAGCAGATCCAGCACCGCCTGCAGCAGGCTCAGCTCATGCGCAGAAGGATGGCTACCATGAACACCCGAAACGTGCCTCAGCAAAGTTTGCCTTCTCCTACCTCAGCAACGCCTGGTACCCCCACGCAGCAGCCAAGCACGCCGCAAACACCGCAGCCTCCTCCCCAGCCCCAGCCCTCCCCTGTAAGTATGTCACCGGCTGGCTTTCCCAATGTGTCCAGAACTCAGCCCCCCACTACCGTTTCAACGGGAAAACCCGCGAACCCGGTGGCCGCGCCTCCGCCTCCGGCTCAGCCGCCGCCGGCCGCGGTGGAAGCGGCTCGGCAGATCGAGAGAGAGGCTGCCCAGCAGCAGCAGCAGCAGCTCTACAGGGTCAACAACATCAACAATGGTTTGCCTCCTGGTCGCCCGGGGCTAGTAAACCCGGCGGTGGGTTCGGTGAACCAGATGCCGCAAGTCAGCATGAATGTACCCCGGCCCAACCCCGTCAGCGGTCCGGTGATGTCCAACATGCAGCCCGGGCAGTGGCAGTCGCCTCCGATGCCGCAGCAGCAAGCAATGCAGCCGGGAATGGCGAGACCGGTCATGCCGATGGCGACGGCGCAGGCAGTGGCTGGGCCGAGGATGCCGGGCGTGCAGCAGCCGCCGCGGAGCATCCCTCCAAATGCACTTCAGGACTTGCTGAGGACCTTGAAATCGCCGAGTTCTCCGCAGCAGCAGCAGCAGGTTCTTAATATCCTTAAGTCCAACCCTCAGCTTATGGCAGCTTTTATAAAGCAAAGAACGGCCAAATACGTGGCTAACCAGCCCGGGATGCAGCCGCAAGCAGGTATCCAGCCCCAGCCCGGCATGCAGCAGCCGCAGACCGGCATGCAACAGCCGGGCATGCACGCTCAGCCGGGATTGCAGAACATGAACGCGATGCAAGCGGGAGTGCAGAGACCGAGCGTTCCTCCCCAGCAGCAAGGGATAGGAGCGATGAATCCCCAGGGCCAAGCGATCAACATCATGAACCCCGGCCACAACACTAGCATGGCGAGCATGAATCATCCGCAGTACCGAGAAATCCTGAGGAGGCAACTGCTGCAGCAGCAGCAACAGCAGCAGCAGCAGCAAGGAGGGGCCGGCATGGCAGCGGGGATGGCCGGCCACAACCAGTTCCAGCAGCCCCAAGGACCGGGAGGTTACCCCCAAGCCATGCAGCAGCAGCGGATGCAGCAGCATATATCGATACAGGGGGGGTCCATGGGACAGATGGCTCAGATGGGACAGCTGAACCAGATGGGCCAGCCCGGCCTGGGAGCGGACGGCGCTCCCAACATTCAGCAAGCACTGCAGCAGAGGATCCTGCAACAGCAGCAGATGAAGCAGCAGATAGGGTCTCCGGGCCAGCCCAACCCCATGAGCCCGCAGCAGCACATGCTCTCAGGACAACCGCAGGCGTCTCATCTCCCCGGCCAGCAGATCGCCACCTCCCTCAGCAACCAGGTGCGGTCCCCAGCGCCCGTTCAGTCTCCCCGTCCCCAGTCCCAGCCGCCACATTCCAGCCCGTCCCCGCGGATACAGCCCCAGCCGTCGCCGCACCACGTCTCGCCCCAGACTGGTTCCCCCCACCCAGGACTCGCAGTTACTATGGCTAGCTCCATGGATCAGGGACACTTGGGCAACCCGGAACAGAGTGCAATGCTTCCACAACTAAACACCCCCAACAGGAGTGCGTTGTCAAACGAATTGTCTCTGGTCGGTGACACCACCGGGGACACGTTAGAAAAATTTGTGGAGGGTTTGTAGCATTATGGGAGCATCACTTTTATTTTGGGGGGGGGTTTTCGGGGGTTGTTTTTTTTTTTTTTTTTCTCGTTTTCCTTTCGTGTTCTTGGACGTTTTGTACTGAAAATTCAGACATCCGGGCTGTTTTGGATCCTGGATGGAACTGCTGCTTCCCGCACGCGGAAGAACGAATTGCTGTTTAAAAAAAAAAAACAAAAACAACAAAAAAAAAACGACACAAAAACACACAAAAAACAAGAAAACAACAAAAAAAAAACCACAAACAAACAACGACAGAAAAACAATACAAAGAATATATTTTTTTGTTAAAACCAGGCCGTTAAGATATCTGGTCTCTTTTGTGGGTTTTTTTGGTTTTTATTTTTTTGTTGCTGTTGACTCATGGTGTTAGGAAT